>NW_012098111.1:1063210-1082042 GCF_000951045.1 Mandrillus leucophaeus
TATATATGGCATTTGCCAGGCGCAGTGGCTCACACCTGTAATCCCAGCACTTAGGGAGGCAGAGGCGGGAGGATAGCCTGAGCCCAGGAGATCAAGACCTGCCTGGGACTATAGTGAGACCCCGTTCTTGGGGAAAGAAAAAAAAAAAAGAATATAGGGCATCCTAAAGACCAACAACTGTGATTTTTAAATGCGCTATAGTGAAATACCATCTAAGCCTCTGAAATCCTACTTGGGAGTGAAAGTTCACCTTGCTCTTTTAATTTTCTGGATGTCTTCCATTCTCTTGGTATTCTCACATCAGACAAATGAAAGCTACTTTTTAATTTTAAAAATTATTTGGTTCCTTTAATTTTAAACTGAATAAATATGTTTTTCAGGAGAACATACTGTGAGTCCCAGGATTTACTACTAAGTTTTTATCCCCTGACAACCTATACAAAATTTTGTCATTCTCTCAAAGCTTGTAGGCTTCTTAAGTACCTAAAGTATGTGTAGGTGTTCAGAAATATTTGCCAAATGAAAGAAGCAAAAGAAACTCTGGTCGTTGGATGCTGTCTCCAATCTTAGGGTTATTTGTAGACATTTTCAATAGGATAAGACATTAGTGAATTGCCCCTCCGCCTGCCAAGAAACTTTTATTATACAAATTTGATACAGAGAGTTTTGTAACTTTTACAGCCTTTATAGCAGTTTCTTGGATTTTGTTCTGTATATCACTTAGTATATGAAGGGAATTTGAGACATCTCCAAATTTATTTCTTGTTCTCTACTAATCAAATCACGTGTCAGTGCTTTCAACGTTTGGCCTACGCTGTGTTTATAATCCATAAAGGGTATATATTATGTAAGGCAGAAAATTAGAATCAAAATATTTCAGATTATTTTTTTCTAAACAGACTATATATTATCAATAAATTAGTATGTATTGTGCCTTGAGTTTTAAATTGGAGAATTAACAGTGCATCTATTTTTATTTTAGTCAGATACTCAATATGGCTGATATGTATGGACTAGAAGGATTAAAAGAAGTAGCAATCTATATTTTAAGAAGAGATTACTGTAATTTCTTTCAGAAGGTAATTATTGAGCCTCAGAAATCTTTTATCCAGTGCGTTGTCATCCATTATTACCTACTAGATTTTTAACTCTGATAGTAATAGTGCTTTAAATATTTAAAATATTAAGTAAATTTAACTAATGAGAACTCCAGTTGAGAAATAATACATATGGTATGCTTGCAAAAATCAGAAACTAATTCAAATAATTTTAAGTAAAACAAAATTGATGGGAGGGCAGGTATTGAGAGGAGGTAGGAGTATCCTGTATAATTCAAAGGTGCCCAGAGTTCGGAACTAGGAGAAAGGAAGTTAAGAACTAAGGTTACTTTCCCATTTATCAAAGGGCTACACAGTGCTTTATTTGTTCTTACTCCTGAAAGTATACTCCTTCCTTCTACCATTTCTCTTTATAGCAGGGACTTGGGGTGGAATGTAGTTCTTTTATGCCAGTCTCTTCAGGTGACCTATGGATACTAACTAATTTTAATTTTAGTTACTGCAAAGGTAAGTTAAATGTCTAAAGAGCTCATACTATGCATTTCGAAGCCATTCATACATTATTCTTAGATTATCCATTGTTTTAATACATTCTGCGATTTTAGGTTATTTTTATTTTCTTATTTATGCTTGTCTATGTTTTTAAAATTTTCTACGAAGAACAAGTATTTTATAATCAACTAAAACAAATCTAACTTTTTACATCATCTTTCTCTTTTACTGGTGTTTGAAGCAATAATATACATTGTGTGAATTCTAATTAGGTGGTTTTAATAATGCTTAAATTTAGATTTTTGTTTCGGGTAGGTCTTTTTCTACCTCCCTACAAGTTGTAGGTGCGGAAGCAGCCCATGTGCTAAATGAAAGCCATGAACAACTGGGTCTAGTACCACCACTACTACCAACCCCACAAGGTTTACTGAGAAATAGTTAACCCCTCAGCTTTCTTTAACAAACCATTCACTTCAGCCTCTGTAAGTAAGGGCCTTGGAAGAAGGAGGGCAGCTGGTGGTGTCCTCAGCTTTGTAGAAAGTGAGGAATTCTGGTGAAAGATTCTTCCTTCTTCATATGTCCCCCTTATATTTCCAGTCAAGTGAAAGTTAGGGGGATCCAAGTAAATCACAAAGATTAAAGCTGGAGAATATCTGCAATAAGGAGTTGTTGTCTTCTCATCCCCTAGATGAACATTAACTATATCTGTAAAACCATCCCACCCTGGAGCTTCTATCAAAGACAAAGAGAAAGTGATAATAAATTTCTTAGGAGAGCTTGGAATATGTCTGAGAAGCCAATGAGAATGTAGTTGAGTGAGGAGATTTCTAAAGAGAGAAGACTTGCTGGAGAAGCCAAAACTAGCCTTGGTGTAAGGAACTTCAGTTACTGTCATACAGAGAAAAAAGTATGAGGATTCCACTCTGCACCCCGGTTATACATGGTCCACAGGGAAGGAGGAGGACCTTAATGGTTTCATGAAAGTTAGAGAAGACTGATAACAGGGCTAGATGACACCGTGTCCCGCTTGGGGAGGTATTGTGCATCATGAGCCACTTAAAGAGTTCTTATCCACTGAGAGCCCAGGTTGAAGCTTGATCTGCCACTAAAAGAGCCATTATATCAATAAAGGCCTCCAGTATCTGAATTAGAACAAAGCCAAGGATATCTCCCTACTACCATCTTGGTCTCTGCTTAATTACGTAAGGTGACCAGAGCCATCTATAGTCTTCCGTACGAATTTGACCCAGAAAATGGAGGAGCAGGAGATCAGACCATGCACTACTCCCTATTTCACATTTCAACCATAAATCTAGTCAGCAATGGGGAGGGAGATATTTATATCAGATACGATGAAGAGATAGGTGTTAAAATAGTACTGTGCCGCATTTCAATAACAATAGTATCCAGAAAGTATTGGAATCTGCCTATAGTTTCATTAAGGGATGGGAAAAAGGGGAGATTTGACATAGCATGGTTGAAAGCATTAGTTGGGAAAATAAGAAGTCTCATGTTAGTATTTTTGAGCTGAGATTCTTCAGTAAGCCAGTTAAAGCTTATTTAAGAGCTTTAAAAGTTGTAAAAATAATCTTTTATGAGTAGTCTTTGGATCATTGCCTCTATTTTTATTTTTTAATATGTGGATGAGTGTATTGGGTTATATGCAGCTTCTTGTATTTTACTTTCAATAATTCACTTTATTTTAAAAACAAAAGACATTTGTTTATATTATTAATAAAACAGAAAATGAAGTTTATTTTAAATTATCAGTATGCTGTTTTGTTGAAAACTTTTTTTGCTTTTATTTATTTATTTGTTTATTTATTTGAGACAGAGTTTTGCTCTTGTTGCCTAGGCTGGAGTGCAATGACATGATCTCGGCTCACTGCAACCTCCTCCTCCCAGGTTCAAGCGATTCTCTTGCTTCAGCCTCCCAAGTAGCTGGGATTACAGGCGCGTGCCACCCCGCCCAGCTAATTTTTTGTATTTTTAGTAGAGACGGGGTTTCATCATGTTGGTCAGGCTGGTCTTGAACTCCTGACCTCAGGTGATCCACCTGCCTCGGCCTCCCAAAGTGGTGGGATTACAGGTGTGAGCCACCGCGCCCAGCCACTTATTTTAATGTTGTCTATTTTGCTGTGGTAACAGATATTTGAGAGAACAATTTCTGGTTTTGTTGACCTAATCTTTAAAATTTTTGCTTTATATTTCTTAATGTATATTTTTATAAATATACTTTTGAATGTATATAATTTTGAACTTTTAGTCCTTTTTTTTCTTTGTGATGGAGTCTCACTCTGTCACCCAGGCTGGAGTACAGTGGTGCGATCTCAGCTCACTGTAACCTCCGCCTCCCAGGTTTAAGCGATTCTCCTGCCTCAGCCTCCCCAGTAGCTGGGACTACAGATGCATGCCACTACGCCTGGCTAATTTTTGTATTTTTAGTAAAGACGGGGTTTCACCATGTGGGTCTCGAACTCCTGACCTCAGGTGATGCACCTGCCTTGGCCTCCCAAAGTGCTGAGATTGCAGGAGTGAGCCACTGCGCCCAGCCTTAGTTCTTAGTTATGCACATTTTTGGCTGTGACTTAAATATCATAAACTTACAATAATGTTACACAGTAATACAAATATGGGTATAATGTGATGGACCACTGGTCCCAGAACTCCTAGCAAGCTAGCTTCAATAATTTCATTAGCTTCACAATCCTGTCTTTTACACAATTAAACATTTTTGACTTCATTTATAGGATTTTGGTAGGCTTTACATTTTTTTTTTGTCACCAATTAAAAATATACTTTAGGCCAGGTGTGGAGGCTCATGTCTATAATCCCAGCACTTTGGGAGGCCAAGGTAGGAGGACTGCTTGAACCCAAGAGTTTATGACTAGCATGGGCAACAGAGGGAGATCCTGTCTCTACAAAAAATTTTTTAAAAATTAGCCAGGCATGGTAGGATGTGCCTGTGGTCCCAGCTACTCAGGAGGCTGAGGTGGGAGGATCACTTGAGCCCAGGAGTTCGAGGCTGCAGTGAGCCATGGTCACACCACTGCATTCCAGCCTGGGTGACAGAGCCAAACCCTATCTCAAAAACAAACAAACAAACAAACAAAATACACACACACACACACACACACACACACACAGATATTTTATATAACTTAAAGTATCTCCAGTTATCTCAAAAGGATCTTAATTGTTTAAATTGTTAATATGCAAAGCGAAAGATTTGCATTCAATTTCTTTTTTTTATTGTTTTTTTTTTTTGAGATGAGTCTCACTCGTTCAGTCACCCAGGCTGGAGTCAAGTGGTGGGATCTCAGCTCATTGCAACCTCCACCTGCCTCCCAGGTTCAAGTGATTTTCCTGCTCAGCCTCCTAAGTAGCTGAGATTACAGGCATGCACCACCACACCTGGCTAATTTTTGTATTTTTGGTAGATTTGGGGTTTTGTCATGTTGGCCAGGCTGGCCTCGAACTCCTGACCTCATGTAATCCACCTTGCCTCAATATTCCACAGTGTTGGAATTACAGGTATGAGCCACTGCACCTGGCCTACGTTCAATTTTTTTAATACTAATATAACACTTTTAGTAGAGGGGTGTTAGAAAATCAAATAATAGTAATTCATAAATAAAGAATTGGAAATAACTGACCTTACCAGAAGGACTATGCTGGAGACATTTTCAAAGAAGATTTTGCTCTTCTCTCAGAGAGCAGATCTTCAGAAGTACACATTTAGAGACTAGATATACAAATTAGCTGTTTGATGTTCTTTATTAAGTGTATAAAAAGAAATTAAACTCTTCAACCTAATTGAGAAATAAATGTGCTTAGAAATGTCCAAAACATGAAAATACATTGCATGGGCAATACATAGCAAAGATATGTAACAACAGGAGAAGTGAGTTGTTTTCCCTACTTGTATCTACATTTTATTTGTTCTCATTTATTATTTCTGTATATGTACTTTTAAAAAATACATTATGTGGCCGGGCGCGGTGGCTCCCACCTGTAATCCCAGCACTTTGGGAGGCTGAAATGGGTGGATCACCTGAGGTCGGGAGGTCGAGACCAGCCTGATCAACATGGAGAAACCCGTCTCTACTAAAAATACAAAATTAGCCAGGTGTAGTGGCACATGCCTGTAATCCCAGGTACTCAGGAGACTGAGGCAGGAGAATCTCTTGAACCCGAGGGAGGTTGCAGTGAGCCGAGATCACGCCACCGCACTCCAGCCTGGGCGACAGAGTGAGACTCTGTCTCAAAAAAAAATATATATATATGTAATTATGATCTAACTAAATTCTTTTTATCTGAGATCAATATAGGGCCTCTCATTGCACAATTACTTTAATTTGTATTTATATGTTAGGAAGCAGATTAGACCATGTTGTTGTACTGCAATGTGATGTGCTAGAAATTATTATACCACTTTTGCTTTAAAAAAGATATTTAACCTAAAATAAATTAGAATAAAAATTGTGTGCATTCTGGCAGGCAAAAGAGTTCAAATTATATGCCATAAAATTGAAAGTTGTTAGTGACACTTAGTTTTAAAGGAATTACAGACTTTTTAACAAAAAAAACTTAGAGCATTTTTAGGTTCACAGCAAAATTGAGAGGAAGGTACAGAGATATCCTACATACCCACTTCCTTCTACACATGCATAGCTTCCCCCATTGTCAACATCGCCCACTGGAGCGGTACGTTTGTTACAACTGATGAGCATACAATTACACATTATTGTCCAAAATTCATGGTTTGCAATAGAGTTCGCTATTGGTGTTGTACATTTTATGGGTTTATACACGTGTATAATGGCATGTATCTACCATTATAGTATCATAAGGAGTGTTTTCAGTGCCCAGAAATCCTCTATGCTCTGAGTGCTCATCCTTCCCTCCCCATTAACCCCCAGCAACCACTGACCTTTTTACTGTCTCTGTAGTTTTGTTTTTTCCAGGGTGTAATATAGTTGCAATCATATAGTATATAGTATTTTCAGATTGGCTTCTTCCACTTAGTAATATGCATTTAAGATTCCCCCATGTCCTTTCATGGCTTGATAGCGCATTTCTTTTTAGAGCTGAATATTTCATTGCACAAATGTACTACAGTTTATTTATCCATTCATCTAGTAAAGGACAACATGGTTACTTCCAAGTTTGGGCAGTTATGAAGACAGCTGCTATAAACATTCATGTTTAAGTTTTTGTATAGAAAGGTGTTTTTAAGGAAAAAAATAAAGACTCTGACTAGAGCTTATTTGTAGCCTCAGTACCAGCAGAAGTTAATTTCAGATAAAGGGTTAAATATAGAAAATAAATTTGGAATTTATCAGATTTTGAGTTGTATGTGTTCTGCAGTTTAGGTATATAAATTGGATTATCTTTATGAACCAAATATTTTTAGCCTCTGTAAATTGAAAAAGAATAAATGTTGTGTTTTCCATCAATTTTAGCCTGTTCCCAGAACATTGACGTCTGTACTAGAATGCCTGATTATTGCTCATTCAGTTGGAGTGGAAAGTCTTTTTGCTGACTGCATGAAGTAAGTTATGTTAAGTCGTGCTGATACTATTAATTTAGGGATTTTGTTTTTCTATTCTTTAATTTTGTGGGGAACTTTAGAGTTGGCCTGTTTTCTTGGACACAATGTAAGTAAGTAGCTTAGTGCTGTACTAGTTTCACCACTAAATAGAGTAATAATGTAGATATTACTGAAGATACTTAGGATCATTTTATCTTAGCTGAGCCACGGTTAATTATGTTAAAATCTCTGCACATGGGTTTAAAATACTTGTTTACAGGAAAGAGAATATAAAGTCCATTTTAGAGTTCATAAAATCAATAGTATTAGTCAGGTCATATATATATGTACAGTTATGTAATTGAAACCAAAATATTGACTATTATAATGAAAAACATTTTAATTTCTTTAACTTGATATTCTTTGATTTTAACAGGTGGATTGTAAAGCATTTTGCAAGGTTTTGGTCTGAGAGAAGCTTTGCAAATATACCTACTGAGATTCAGAAAAGTTGTCTTAATATGTTGATTCAGTCCTTAGTAAGTATAACCTGAATACTCTTTTGTGTGTGTGCCATTAAAAAGTTTATTCAGTTTTGTATAGTACTTTCAGTGATTGAAATATAAATGTAAAATATTATAAAAGCAAGAAGCGTGAACCAATTCAGATAACCTAATCCTAAGATTCAGTTCCTTTGAAACCACTCTCCATACCCAGCTCATCTGTCAGGGTTCAAACTGAGAAGCAGAACCACCAGGATGTGTATATTGATTCATGAACAAAGCAGATATGGTGCCACAGAGAAAGGCTTATGCATTGGTTCAGTAATATCGACCCACTCACCCAGGTGGATCTGGGTACAACAGTGAACCTCTCAGTGGTACCATTCTTCAAGGGAATCAGCCATCTACCTGGTGGCAGGTTGATTACATTGAATCAGTTCCATCCTGTAAAAGGCAGTGCTTTGTTCTCACTGGAAAAAAACATTGCTCTGGATAGCAATTTGCCTCCCTTGCTCACAATGTTTCTGCTGAAACTGCTATCCATGAACTTACAGAATGCCTTATCCATTACCATGATATTCCACACAGCATCACTTCTGAATAAGGAACTCACTTACCAGCTAATGAAGTATGGAAATTGGTTGGGCCTTGCTCGTGGAATTCACTGGTCTTAGAAAGATCCCAGTCATCCTGAAGCAGCTGGGTTGATAGTAGGTAGGAAAGGCCTTTGAAAACTCAGTTACAGTGCCAGCTAGGTGGCAATGCCCTGTGGGGCTGGGGCAGTATCCTCCAGGATGCAATACATGCTCTAAATCAGATTTTGATTTATGCTGCTATTTCTCCTCTAGCAAGGATTCATGGGCCTAAAAACCACAGTTTGGAAATAGGTGTGGCACCACACACAATTACTCCTAGTGATTCAGTAGCAAAATTTTTGCTTCCTATCCTCCCAACTTTAGGCTCTGCTGATTTATAAGTCTTAATCCCCAAAAGAAGAATGCTTCCATGTGGGGACACAAGTAATGATTCTGTTGAACTGGAAGTTAAGACTGCCCTCGTATGGCCACTGTAAACCCACAGGCAAAGAAGGGGAATTATTGATAGATTGAGCCTATTAAGAGGAAATTGAGTTGCTACTACACAGTGTGGGTAATGTAGAGTACCTCTGGAATGCAGTACTCATAGGTTCTATGAGTAAAATCAATAGAAAGCTGTAAGAACCCAAGTTAGGCAGTGCTGATGATGGCCTCGATTTTTTGAGAATAAAATTTGGGCCACCCTTCCAGATAAGAAACTATGAATAGTGAAGTACTTGCTGAGGGCAAAGGGAATATGGAGTGGTTAGTAGAAAAAGATATGTAAAAATAACAGCTACAGCTATGTGAGGAATTAAAGAAGTGAACACTACAGTACTGATACAAACGTTCATATTCCTTCTTAATATATGTTTGTCTATATATTAATCAAATATTTTTGTTTCTCCTACTGTCTCATTCCGCATCATCTAAGATAAGACATGTTAATAATAGTTAACTTTGTATCTACATATTTAAGTTACAAAATATCAAAGAAAACTGTGAATCAGATTGAAGGAGAATGAACATCCCCTGAAAACAAAAAAAAGGAACTCATATCCTGTCTTTTAGAAGGAAGGGGTTAGGATGTTTGTTGTGTGGAGGGATAGTTGTATCATGTTAGGTGGAAGCATGACTGTTATTTTCTCCATTTGAGAACTAAGTATGGTTTTAAGAGATGTGTATGGTTTTAAGAGATGCCAGGTTGACAAGATGTTGACTGTGTAACATGTTAGTTTCACTAGGGTCAACTACACTTCACAGAATTTCCTTCTTGTATGTTTCTAGTTAGAGTGGCCAAAAGAGACAATTTTGTGTGAAATTTGGAGGACGAGAGTGAAACAGCAGCTGTTTTTGGCTTTTATACTAGGAAGGTTGGAACACTACTACAGTGTTCATTTACGCTAGGAAAGTTATTTACTGGCTCACTGCAGTCAGGTCTGTAACTGTTCTTCCTTGCCCTATATCCTTCTTCAGCTTCTCTTACCCTGTGCCAGGTATATGTCTAGCTCCATAATGAAAGGCACCAGCATCTCCTGCAGGATACCCATTGCATCCAGGTTGGAGGCAGTAAGACTGATGTGAGTCCATCCTTGTCAACCAGCTGATGCTCTTGGGTGTCAGTTTGTTCTCACTCTCCCCAACATTACATCTTTCCTCTTCTCAACTGCCTGCCCTGTGGAATTCAAACTACACCATCAGATACAAAGGCTGTTTAAGCAGCTCCTACAATTGTGTAAGGTCAACTCCCTGTAACAAATTTCTTTATTCAATAAGTCTGCACTTGATGTCATTGATGGGTCCTTGGAATCTTAGAATCTTGGAATCTAATTTAACTTTAAGCAAAACAGTGTATAGCAAAACTAATTTTACTGTATATAGACTAATGGATATGAACAAGAGTTAAGTTCCTATGGCATATTTCTGGTCACAAAAAGATCATCAGCCTTCTAGTAAAGACCTAAGACACTTCTTATATTGAACATTGAAGTAAATGTGAGCTATACATACATTTCAGAAATATTAATAAAAACAAGGTAATTATTTACCCAGTTTTTGGTGAATCCGTGAGTGGCAGTAGTAGCAATGGTGGGTTAAATCAAGGAATAAATGTTTGCAAAGCAAAAATTGTAAAGAACACCTCCTACTATATGCAGTTCCAAAGCAGTCACAAATATGGCAGGCTCATTGAGTGTTTTTATACTGCATCGCTTATTGTCATATATTTGTATGATCACCATATGCTTTATGAATTTTTACTTTACAATAATTTGTATTCGTTCATTTTCCAACATGCTTTTTCTGGTTTCAGTTGTGGGTGGCTGGAACCTGTCCTTGCAGCTAAAGGCCCAAGGTTGGAACCAAACCTGGACAGGATGCCATTCCAGCGCAAGGTGTACTCACAGCACAGAACACTCACTTATACTGGGACATTGTAGAGACGCCAGTTCAGCTAATGTACACATCTTTGGGATGTGAGAGGAAACTGGAGTGCCCAGAGAAAACCCATGCAGGCATGGTTAAAACATGAAAACTCTACACAGACAATGGCCTGGCCAGGAATCCTTTTTTCCCTTATCAACATTATAATTAAACAACAGTAAACAAAATGACATTATTCACGGACCTCTTATGTATATCTAAATACCTCCTAGTGGTCCCGTGAACCCTGAAGGATAACATCAGACTGGGTTACATAGAAGATACGTCGAAATCTAACTGAGAAAACACGTGTAGGATATCAGCTGTTGAGATACCACTACAAAAAGTAAATGTAAGGCTGGGCGCAGTGGCTCCTGCCTGTAATCCCAGCACTTTAGGAGGACAAGGCAGGTGGATCACCTGAGGTCAGGAGTTTGAGACCAACCTGGCCAACATGGTGAAACCCCATCTCTACTAAAAATACAAAAAATTAGCTGGGCGTGGTGGTACATGCCTGTAATCCCACCTACTCGGAAGGCTGAGGCAGGAGAATCACTTGAACCCAGGAGGCAGAGGTTGCAGTAAGCTGGGATCATGCCATTGCACTCCAGCCTAGGCAACAAGAGCGAAACTGTGTCTCAAAAAAAAAAAAAAAGTAAATGTAATTCTGTGTTTTAGCTAATGAAGGACTGTGTTGTATTGTTGCTTACTGTTTTACATTAGTTTGTTGGTCAATGAATAGTTAACAAATTATTGGCCCAGCCATAGTTTAGTTCAATAGAAGAGGCAGGTTCATTTACTAATGTAGTAGTAGTACTGGCATTTTTTTTAATGATTTTTTTTTTCAATAGTTTTTGGGGTACATGCAGTTTTTGGTTACATAGGTGAGTTCTTTAGAGGTGAAGTCTGAGATTTTAGTGTACTTGTCACCTAAACAATGTACACTGTACCCAATATATAATCTTCTATGCCTCACACCTTTTCCAACCTTCTCCCCTCCCTGAATCCCCAAAGTTCATTTTCTCACTGTGTATGTTTTTGTATTCTCATGACTTAGCTCCCACTTATAAGTAAATGGAATAAATACAGTATTTGGTTTTCCATTCGTGAATTATTTAGAATAATGGCCTCCAGCTCCATCCAATGTCTTGCTGCAAAAGACATTATTTCATTCCTTTTTATGACTCAGTAGTATTACATGTAGTACATATGTACCACATTTTCTTTATCTGCTCAGTACCAATATTTAGTGGATTTTTTTAGACTTATAGAGTTCCACAAAATACTTTTTTTTGTGAAATTTAGCATAAGACAGGTACTGTTGTCTCTACTTCACATATGAGAATAGAGAATCAAAGAGTTAAGTGCCTTGTTCAAGTTCCCAAGACAATAAAAGACAAAACCTATCTTAAAACCAATTGCTACCATTCTAAATATAATACGATAAGTGCTCCATGTGAGCAAAGCTTTTTTTTTTTTTTTTTTTAATGTGTGGGACTTGACTTCAAGAAACTCACAAATTTGTGGAAAAATAGGCATTTAAACAACTAAGGAAAATACAGGGTAGACTATGATGAGTACAAGCATTAAGTTACATGTCAAATCTTTACCATTGTAGCCTCAGCCTTAGAACAGTGCCTAGCACATGTTAGCACTCAGTATATATTGTCAAATAGGTAAGCAAGTGAATTGTATAACTTAGAATTCAGGTGTATACATAGGATCACACAGGTTAAATCTGACTGAAATAATGAGAGAATTAATTTGAAATGAACCTGGTTAGAGGACAATTTTAAAATAAGTAGGTTAGGGCATTCCTGAAAGACTAAAAATGTGACCAGGGATGTGGAGTCTAGGTAGTGTCAGTATTCTGCTGTAACTAGAATGAGAGATGAGTCTGGGGACAGGCTAAAGATAGATTGGGAGGGATTTTAGCTGAGTATCTTTTTAATGAGTTTGATTTTTTTTTTTTAAACAAGTGGTAGATATATGATTTTAATTGAAGAATAAGCCCATCAAACTATGCCTCTCCCAATGCTATACTCTTTTATTTTAATTTTATGGCTCTAATTAGGTCCTTGTAAGCTTTGTGGTGAATACTTGACTTTTTCTTTCAAGACAGATGAAAAGATAAACATCAGAACAGCCAAACATCCAGTTTGATCAATAGCCTCTGGCATCATAGTGATTATTCTCAAAATTTGTCTTTCTTTGTGGATAATCAGGTTTTAAGAAATACTAATTTAACATATTTGTCATATTCTATTATATAAGTAAAATATGTTTAACTTTATTGATGGAAAATAGAGTATTTTAATTTTCTCAAAATTCGAAGTATGTTACCCAGAAAGAGTATTTTAATTTTCTCAAAATTCGAAGTATGTTACCCACAGACAATGGCCTGACCAGGAATCCTTTTTTCCCTTATCAACATTATAATTAAACAACAGTAAACAAAATGACATTATTCACGGACCTCTTATGTATATCTAAATACCTCCTAGTGGTCCCGTGAACCCTGAAGGATAACATCAGACTGGGTTACATAGAAGATACGTCGAAATCTAACTGAGAAAACACGTGTAGGATATCAGCTGTTGAGATACCACTACAAAAAGTAAATGTAAGGCTGGGCGCAGTGGCTCCTGCCTGTAATCCCAGCACTTTAGAAGGACAAGGCAGGTGGATCACCTGAGGTCAGGAGTTTGAGACCAACCTGGCCAACATGGTGAAACCCCATCTCTACTAAAAATACAAAAAATTAGCTGGGCGTGGTGGTACATGCCTGTAATCCCTGTAATCTGAAAGAGCAAGCAGTCTTTTTTTTTTTTTTTTTTAGTAATAACCCCAGATTGACCTTTTAGAAAATCTTATAATATGTACATGCAATATTAATAGTGTTATTTTAAAACATAGTTCCAAATTGTTATGTTTTTACACATTTGAAACTAACTTAAAAAATGAATTGCATTTTAAAAAATTTCTTGTGTGTTTGCAGATCTCACAAAGCATTACTTCTGACCAATTCTTATTAATGTGACTTTTACCTGTGGGAAGTAATTTATATATGAATTATATCTGGCAATTCTAGTTCATTAATATTACTTTCTATATATTTTCTTATTCATCCTTATTTTATTTTCGAAAGAATACTTAACATGGTATCTATGCTGTTAACAAATTTTTAAGCGTACAGTACAGTATTGTCAATTATAGGCACACAGTTGAACATCAGATCTCTCATCTTTCGTAACTGAAACTTAATGCCCAGTGATAGGAACTCCCTATTTTCCCATTCCCCAGCTCCTGGCAACCACCATTCCGTTCTCTGATTCTATGAGTTTGACTTGTAATGGAATCATACAGTATTTGCCTTTTCTGTGACCGGCCTATTTCACTTAGGATAATGTCCTCAACATTCATCCATGTGGTCACATATTACAGAATTTCCTTCTTTTTAAAGAATGAATAATATTCTGCTATATGTATACACCACATTTTCTTTATCCATTCATCCACTAGTGGACATTTAGATTGCTTTCACATGTTGACTATTGTAAATAGTGCTGCAGTGAACATGGTAGTGCTAATATTTCTTTGGAATCCTGATTTCAGTTCTTTTGAATGAATGCTGATGTGTTTTGAATGTTTGTCCTCTCCAAGTCTCATGTTGAAATGTAATCTCCAGTGTTGGAGGTGGGGCTTGGGAGGGATTTGAGTCATGGGGGCAGATCCCTTATGAATGGTTTGGTGCCATCCCCATGGTGATGAGTGAGTTCTCACTCTAGTAGTTCAGGTGAGACCTGGTTGTTTAAAAAGGAGCCTGGTATCTCCCCACTCTGTCTCTTACTCCCTCTCTCACCATGTGATGTGCCTGCTCCCCCATTACCTTGCAACATGATTGTAAGCTTCCTGAGGCAGTCATCAGAAGCTGAACAGATGTGGATGCCATGCTTATACAGCCTGCAGGGCCATGAGCTAATAAATCTCTTTTCCTTATAAATTGCTCAGCCTGCAGTGTTCCTTTCGTAGTGATGCAAACAGGCCAACACAAATACCCAGAAGTAGGATTTTTGGATCATATAGTAGTTCTATTTTTAATTTTTTGAGGAACCTCCATACTGTTCTACATAGCAGCTGTACCATTTTGCATTCCTGCCAGTGGTGTACAAGTGCTCCCTATTCTCCACATCCTCACCAAGACTTGTTATCTTTTATTTTTTTGATAATAGCCATCTAAACAGATGTGCGGTGACATCCCCTTGTGGTTTTAATTTGCCTTTTCCTGATGATTAATGACACAGAACATCTTTTCATATACCTGTTGGCCATTTGTATGTCATCTTTGGAGAAATGTGTATTCAAGTCTTCAGCCAATTTTTAATTGTGTTACCAGATTTTTGCTATTAAATTGTAGGAGTTCTTATATATTTTGGAATTAGCCCCTTATGACATGTATGGTGTGCAGTATTTTTCCCCATTCTGTAGATTTTTTCGATGTCTTGTTCTCTTTGCTGTATGGAGACTTTTTAATTTGATACAGTTTCACTAGTTTATGTTTGCTTTCGTTGCTTGTCCTTTTGGTATCATATCTGTGAAATCATTACCAAGACCAATGTCATGAAGCTTTCCCCTGTGTTTTCTTCTAGGAGTTTTAGAGTTTCAGGTCGTAAGTTAGAAGTCTTAAATCCATTTTGAGTTGATTTTTGTGTATGTTGTACGATAAGGATCAAATTGTATTCTTTTGCTTATGGATATCCAGTTTTCCCAGCACCATTTGTTGAAGAGACTTTCTTGACCCATTGTGTATTCTTAGCACCTTTACTAAAGAGCAGTTGTATGTATGCGGATGTATTTCTGGGCTCTCTGTTCTGTTCCATTGATCTCTATGTCTGTCTTTAGGCCAGTAATCACACTGTTTTAGTTACTACAGCTTTGTTATATATTTTGAAATCAGAAACTCAAAGTCACTCCAACTTTTTCCTTCTTTCTTAAGATTAATTTGGCTATTCGGGGTTTTTCGTGGTTCCATATGAATTTTAGATTTGTGTTTTCTATTTCTATAAAAAAAGCAATCAAGATTTTGATAGAGATTGCATTGTATTCATAGATCACTTTGTGTAGTATGGACTTTTTAGCAACATTAAGTCTTCCAATCCATGAGTACTAGATGTCTTTCTGTTTGTCTTCTTTAATTTCTTTTTAACATTTCTATCTATCTGTTTATTTATGAGACAGGATCTTGCCCTGTTGCCCAGGCTGGAATGCAGTGGCATGATCATAGCTCACTGCAACTTTGAACTCCTGGTCTCAAGTGATCCTCCTGCCTCAGCCTCCCAGGTAGCTGGAATTACAGGCACAAGCCACTGTGCCCAGCTGTGCCTTCTTTAATTTCTTTCATCAATGTTTTGTAGTTTTTAGCATACAAGTCTTTCACCTTCTTAGATAAGTTCATTCTTAAGTATTTTACTCTTTGGTGCTATTGCAAATGGGATTTTTTTCTAATTTCCTTTTCAATCATTAAAATTGTTAGTTGAAATGCAACTGATTATTGTATGTTCATTTTTTTATCTTTCATCTTTACTGAATTTATTTTAACAGTTTTTTGGTGGAGTGTTCAGAGTTTTCTATACATAAGATTATGTTATCTGCAAGCAGGGACAATTTTACTTCTTCCTTTACAGTTTGGATGCCATATTATTTCTTCTTCATACCTGATTGTTCTGGTTAGGACTTCCAGTACTATGTTGTGGAGAGAATAGAAGTGGAGAGAATGAGCATCCTTGCCTTGCTCCAGGTATTAACTTAAAGGAAAAGTTTTCTGGGTAAACCTTGGGTATGATGCTAGTGGTGGGCTTGTGGCCTCTATTATGTGGAGATAATTTACTTCTATTCCTAACTTGTTGAGAGTTTTCAATCATGAAAAGCAAATTGAATCTTGTCAAATACTGTTTCTGCATTTACCTCAGTCAGTTACCTCAGTCATTTACCAAAGTCGTTTGACTTTTATCCATTCTGTTAATGATGTGGGTTGCATTAATTGATTTACATATGTTGAATCATCCTTGTATCATAGGAATAAATACCACTAGTTCATGGTGAATTATCTTTTTAAGTACTGTTGAATTCAGTTTGCCAGTGCTTTGTTGAGGATTTTAACATCTATGTTCGTCAGGGATATTGGCATATAATTTTTCTTTTCTTGTAGTATTCTTATGTGGCTTTGGTGTCAGAGTAATGCTGGCCTTGTAAAATGAGGGAAATATTCCCTCCTCTTCAGTTTTTTGGAAGGGTGTGAGAAGGATTGGTATTAGGTCTTTCCTTTAACTAGCAGAATTCAGTAATGAAGCCATCAGTAGAATTCAGCAATGAAGCCATCAGTTCCTGGACTTTTCTTTGATGGGAGACTTTTTATTACAGCTCAATCTCCTACTCATTATGAGTCTGTTCAGATTTTCTATTTCTTCATGATTCAACCTTAATAGGTTGTATGTGTCTAGGAATTTATCCATTTCTTCTAGGTTACCTTCTTTATTGGCTTATAATTGTTTATAACAGTCCCTTATGATCATTTTAATTTGTGTGGCATCTATTGTAATGCCTCCTCTTTCATTTTTGATTGTATAATATTTATTTGCATCTTCTCTGCTTTTTTTCTTAGCATAGTTAAAGTTAAAGGATTGTCAATTTTGTTTATCTTTTCAAAAAAGCAACTCTTAGTTTTGTTAATTTTTTAAAAATCGTTTTTCTATCCTCTATTTATTTCTGCTCTAATCTTTATTTTTTCCCTTGGTTTGCTAACTTCAGGCTTAGTTTCTTCTTTTTTTAGTTCCTTGAGGTATAACATAAAGTTTTTTTTTTTTTTTCAGATCTTTTTGTTTTTAATGTAGGCATTTATTGCTGTAAACGTTCCTCTTAGTTCTGCTTTTGTTGCATCCCATAAGTTTTGGTGTTTTGCGTTGTTGTTTTTGTTTGTTTCAAGATACCTTCTAATTTATCCTTTGATTTCTTCTTTGGTCCATTGGCTGTTCAAAAGCGTGTTAATTTCTACAATTTGTGTATTTTTCAGTTTTTCTTCTGCTGTTGATTTCTACTTTCATTCCATTGTGTTCAGAAAAGATGCTTGGTATGATTTCAGTTGTCTTAATTTTGTTAAGACTTATTTTGTGGCTGAATGGGATATATTCTTGAGAACATTTTGTTTATGTTTAAGAAGACTGTATTTTCTGCCCCCGTTGGTTGGAATGTTCCGTATAGCTATGTTAGGTCCATTTGGTCGATAGTGTTTTTGAAGTCCAATATTTCTTTATTGATTTTTCTGTCTGATGTATTCATTATTCTTTTTAGTTAGTTAGTTTAGAGATGGAGTCTCACTTTGCCTCCCAAACTGCAGTTCAGTGGCATGATCATAACTCACTACAGCCTCAAACTCCTTGGCTTAAGTGATCCTTCTGCCTCAGCCTCCCAAGTAGCTGGAAATACAGGCATGTGCCACCATAGCTTTTTTTCTTGGTAGGGATAGGGTCTTGCTGTATTGCCCAGGTTGGTCTTAAAATCCTGGCTACTTTCTTCCAAAGTGGTCCTCCCATCTCAGCCTTCTGAGTTTCTGGGATTACAGGCATGAGCCACTGTGCCCAACATGTTGTATTCACTATTGAAAAGTTGTGTATTGAAAGTTCCTACTATCTTTGTATTGCCATCTCTCTCTCTCTTCAGATCTATTAATACTTGCTTTATATATTTAGGTACTGTGATGCAGGATGCATATATATTTATAATTTTTATATCTTCCTATCTTCCTTTTATCATTTCTTTTAGCATATTATTTTATCATTACATAATGTCTGTCTCTTGTGACAAGTTTTGACTTAAAGTCTATTTTGTTGATAAGGTATAGCCACTCTTACTCTTTTTATTACCATTTGTATGGAATATCTTTTTTTATTCCTTCACTTCCAGCCTAAATGTGTTGTTAAATCTCAAGTGAGTCTCTTGTAAACAGTGTATCATTGGATCTTGTTTTTGAATCCACTTAGCCACTCTGTCTTTTGATTGGATAGTTTATTTATATTTTAAGTAATTATTGAGAGGAAAGGATTTACTATGGCCATTTTATTATTTTCTGTTGTCCTATAGTTCTTTAGTCCCTCTTTTTATCTCCTACTGTCTTCCTTTGTGCTTTATTTTCTTAATATTGATATACTAAAAATTTTTTTTCTCTTTTTTGGTATAACTTCTTTTTTTTTTTTT
>NW_012098112.1:0-2072 GCF_000951045.1 Mandrillus leucophaeus
GCAGTAACTGGTAGAAGAAGTGGGTGAATGTAAGTCAGGGAAAAGAACAGCAGGTATTTGTGCTAGAAGGAATGAAAGAATGGTTCATTTAGGAGACAGGCAGGTAGAATTCCTGGAGAAACCTCTAATAGACCAGTGGGACCGCGATGTTGCACTTGCACACAGGTGAATTTTTTATCTGGGATAACAGTAGTAGTTTTTCACTTATAGTGATAGGCAATAAGGTGGAGTATGTGGGCACAGATGCTGGGAATGTGTAGATGGTAGATGTGGTTTGGAAATTTGTTTCTGATTGAAGATGAGGAGGAGGTACTGGAGGCTTAGAAGCGACATCTGGAAGAGTGTAAGAATGCATAGATCAGGCATTTTAGTACAACTGAAGAACAGAATCAAAGGACTACTCGAAATTTAATAAACTTCAAAAACATATGAGAACAAATTTATTATCGTACACACATAACACTCAAGTCATCATTCACTAGCCTTGCCTTGATTCACATAAAAAATAATTAAATTTTGGTGACTATATTGAGTTTTTAAAAAATGAGACAATTTGAAATGCAATGTGGAAACACTGTTCTTAAAAAGGATGGCTCGCCCGGGAGCAGTGGCTCACATCTGTAATCCCAGCACGCTGGAAGGCTGAGGCGGGTGCATCACCTGAGGTCAGGAGTTCCAGATCCCATCTCTACTAAAAATACAAAAATTAGCCAGGTGTGGTGGCACATGTCTGTAATCCCAGCTACTCAGGAGGCTGAGGCAGGAGAATCGCTTGAACCTGGGAGGTGGAGGTTGCAGTGAGCTGAGATTGCGCCACTGCACTCCAGCCTGGGCAACAAGAGAGAAACTCCATCTCAAAAAACAAAACAAAACAAAACAAACAAACAAAAAGCATGGCTCTTGCATGAGGGGGAAAAAGTCAAAGCAACGAGGGCTCTGTGCTACATGTGGACCATGTTATTCCTGAACTATAAGTTATAACTACAAATTCTGAATCCACACTAATCAATTAGTATTACGTTACAAATTTCTACTTTTTGTCAGATAAAGATATTCATCTTTAAGACAAGGCCTCTTTCCTCAAAATAATGGAATTCCTACATTCAGATTTTTAAAAATGTCGACTTGAACAAAGCTTTTCTCCCAGAGCCAACTTATCCATTGGACACAATAGGCTCAGTACTATGAGGCCCACAATACTTTTAGGCACCCACAAAAAAGCTTTAAGTTCTTTGAAAATCAAAAGAAATAAACTTTTAGGGTAGAGAGGATGTTTTAATATACAAAAGCAATACATTTGCCTTCATATTAAGGCAGTGGAGAAATGTAATTTTAAATATCTTTTTATGGAGAAAGGGGTTGAGAAGGCAAAAATGCCTAGGGCCTATGAAAGTTATAATGCAGCCCTGCTCCCTCCATAAATTCTCACGTGTATGGAAGGCCAAAATCACTCTGAATCAAAACACCAACCTTCTCAAAGGATTCTTATGAGAAATTTGTACCGTGTTCCATTATTGATATCATCCTGGAATGCACAAATAATGTATTCCCCTGCATAAACATCAAATGCTGTGGCCATTTGGCCTTTTTTAGAGGTGAAGAGACAGCGCCTGGCCTCCTCCCAGGGGTTCTGGCAAGGCATACCCAGTGCCCAATAACTGTTTAGTCATTACAAACAACTTCCCTGGCCTTTCCTCCTTTTTTTTCAAAATATCTCCCAGAATCCAGTGACTCTGCTATCTTCTACTATTTAGAATTCAGAGAGGAGGTTTATCAAAGAGTTTTTCAAAGCACACTGCCTTAGGATGCAACTTCCTCCACGGGAAGTGACAGGAATTACCTCCCCTGAGAAGCAAAAAACAGGGAGGTTTCTGGGCTTTCCAGAAGTCACAAAGCATATCTCTGACAGAGCTTAGAATAGAGGTGCATCCCTCTTGCATCTTCTTGCATTTTTTTTTAAATTTAATTTTTTTAATTTTTTTTTTTTTTTTTTTTTTGAGACAGAGTCTCGCTCAGCCACCCAGGCTGGAGTGCAGTGGCGCCATCTCAGCTCACTGCAACCACCGTCTCCT
>NW_012098113.1:0-1639 GCF_000951045.1 Mandrillus leucophaeus
GCGCGATCTCAGCTCACTGCAACCTCCGCCTCCCGGGTTCACACCATTCTCCTGCCTCAGTCTCCTGAGTAGCTGGGACTACAGGTGCCCGCCACTGCGCCCGGCTAATTTTTTTTGTATTTTTAGTAGAGATGGGGTTTCACTGTGTTCGCCAGGATGGTCTCGATCTCCTGACCTCGTGATCCGCCCACCTTGGCCTCCCAAAGTGCTGGGATTACAGGCGTGAGCCACCACGCCCGGCCGTTAACCTTATTTTCTATGCACTCATAAAGAGGTATCTATACGCCCTGTCCAGTGAAAACACAAGGGTGAAAACCATCCATACAGCATGCAATGTTTTCATGTAAAAGCAGGAGGTGTTCTTATTTGCTTTTATATGAAGAAAAGCGGTTACCTACAGGGGATACCGACACGTGTGAAGACACAGGACTGCGGGAATGCAGGGGCTCAACACTGCTTAACACAGTCTCCTTTTTTTGTTTACAGAGTTTTGATCTTTTGCATTTTCTTTTTTTATTTTTGAGATGGAGTCTCGCTCTGTCGCCCAGGCTGGAGTGCAGTGGCGCGATCTCGGCTCACTGCAAGCTCCGCCTCCCAGGTTCACGCCATTCTCCTGCCTCAGCCTCCGAGTAGCTGGGACTACAGGCGCCCGCCACCACGCCCGGCTAGTTTTTTTGTATTTTTAGTAGAGACAGGGTTTCACCATGTTAGCCAGGATGGTCTCGATCTCCTGACCTCGTGATCCACCCGCCTCGGCCTCCCAAAGTGCTGGGATTACAGGCTTGAGCCACCGCGCCCGGCCGATGCTGTATAGATTTAAAAGCTCCATAAGTTTACACAGATGTCTTTCTGAAACTTTGCTGAACACTGAGATGTGCATTCACAGGGTGCAACACCACCAGAAGGCAAAGCAAAGAATGACCAAGGTAATGTAAAATAAATAACTCTCAGAGAGGTTGGAATGTTTGAGATCCAACCAGCCATAGGGGAAAGTCCTCCCTGATCATCAGGAGCATTCCTTAAGAACCTGGAAAGGTCATGCCCTAATAGTGGAGCTAAACTATCATGAGTAAAATGTACTCTGCACCCACAGAAACAAAGCTTGGGTACAGTCCTCAAAAGATCAGACTAATCTGCAAGGAAAGTAACTTGCCTTCCAGAATAAGGCTCAACGCTCTTTAAGGGAAGACTATGAAACCTAAATATTCAACAGTATGAAATTCACAATGTCCTGCGTCCAATAAGAAAATTACTACACAGGGCTCAGGCACGGTGGCTCACGCCTGTAATCCCAGCACTTTGGGGGCTGAGGTGGGCAGATGATAAGGTCGGGAGATCCAGACCATCCTGGCTAATGACATGAAACCCCGTCTCTACTAAAAATACAAAAAATTAGCCGGGCCTGGTGGCGAGCACCTGTAGTCCTAGCTACTCGGGAGGCTGAGGCAGGAGAATGGCGTGAACCCGGGAGGCGGAGCTTACAGTGAGCCGAGATGGTGCCACTGTACTCCAGCCTGGGCAACAGAGAAAGACTCCGTCTCAAAAAAAAAAAAAAAAAAAAATTACTATACAGGGTCCCAAATAGGAAAATGTGACCCCATACAGGCTCCCAAATAGGAAATGTAACCCCATGACCAGA
>NW_012098114.1:0-2216 GCF_000951045.1 Mandrillus leucophaeus
CAGGCTAGAATGCAGTGGCACAGTCTTGGCTCACTGCAACCTCCACCTCCTGGGTTCAGGTGATTCTCCTGCCTCAGCCTCCTGAGTAGCTGGGATTATAGGGGCATGCCACCATGCACGGGTAATTTTTGTATTTTTAGTAGAAACAGGGTTTCACTATGTTAGCCAGGCTGGTTTCCATCTCCTGACCTCAAGTGATCCCCCCGACTCAGCCTCCCAAAGTGCTGGGATTACAGGCGTGAACCACCTTGCCCAGCTGCGTTAAACAAATTTCGATGATGTATTGCGTTTTCATTTTTATTCAATTTAAAAGACTTTTTAATTTCTCATTTGATTCATGAATTCTTTGGAAGTGTGCTATGTACATTTCAAGTATTTGAAGGATTTTCTAGATGGCTTTCTATTATTGATTTGTAATTTAATCCTACTGTGGTCAGAGAACATACTTTGTAAGACATGAATCCTTATACATTTATTGATGCTTGTTTTATGGCTTATAACATGCTTTATCTTGGTAAATGTTCCATGTGCACTTGAATAGAATGTATTTTCTGTTGTCGACAAGTGTTCTAGAAAGGTCAAATAGGTTAAGTTGGTTGATAGCATTGTATATGTCTTCTGTGTTCTTACTAATTTTCTATCTGGACAGTCTATCAATTATCGAGAGAAGAAAGTTAAAATTTGACAAAAATGCCAATTTTTCTATTTCTCTACAATTCTATACGTTTCCAATTCATATATTTTGTAGCTTTGTGTTTAGGTGCATAAATATTTAGAATTGTTTTGTACTTTTGGTGAGTTGACCTCTCTATCATTATGAAATAATTATCTTTAACTTGGGTAATTTTATTTCCTGAAATATAACTTCATCTGATACTAATATAGCATCTTAAACTTTATTTTGGTTAGTATTAACATGTTATATATCTTTTCACCCTTTTATTTTTAATCTGTGTCTTTGTATTTAAAATGGATTTCTTATAGGCAGCATACAACTAGGTATTACTTTTTTATCTAATCTGATAATTTGGGATTTTTAATTGAAGAATTTGGGCTGTTTACATTTAATGTAATTATTGACATGTTTGGGCTTAAATCTACATCATATTTTTTATTGTCTCATCTGTTCTTTTTTATTCCCTTTCCTCTTTTTCTGCCTTTTTTTTGGAGTATTTTTTATAATTTCATTTTTTTCTCTTTAGTTGGTTTATTAGCTGTAACTCTTTGTTGAGTTATTTTAGTTGCAACTTTAGGGTTTATAATTAAGTTCATAATTTTACACACACACACACACACACACACACACACACACACACATATATAGCAGTTGATATCTTTTATAAATATTTAATAAGAAAATAATGAGAAAAAAATTATTGTATTTACCCAGGCAGTTACAGTTTCTGATGCTTCATTCCTTTTTCTCAATCTAAGTCTATATCTGGAATAATTTTTCTTCTGCTCTAAGAATCTTAATATTTTTTGTATTACAGTTTTGTTGGTGATAGTTCTTTCAGATTTTGTGTTTTGTAAACATCTTAATTTTGCCTTTGTTTTAAAAAGACATTTAAAAATCATTAAATAATTCTAGGTTGGTTGTTTTGGGTATTTCTATAAATATTCTTGACAGCTTTTCTGGAACACAGTTAAATTACTAGGAAACAGTTTAATCCGTGTGGGTCTTGCTTTTATATTTTGTTAGGTGAGACCAAAGCAGCATTTAATCTAGGGTTAATTCTTCGTTGTTACTGAAGCAAGACTCTTTTTAATACTCCCATCAACTGAGAAGTTTTCCATTCTAGCTGTAGGGAAAATCCGCTATTAGAGGACGGTATTAATCTGATCCTTTGGGGTGGCTGCTTCCTTGTGCTTGGGTAAGTTTCTTCACAGGCACACATTGGTCAGTACTTTAGTTGGACCCCCTGCAGGTCTCCTGAGTTCTCTTTCTGTACATCCTTTTCTCTGGAACTCGGCCCTGAAAATTGTAGCTACCTTGGCTTTCCTAGACTTCCATCTCCTCTCATCTTTTTTTTTTTTTGACACGGAGTTTTACTCTTGTTGCCCAGGCTGGAGTGCAATGGCACAGTCTCGGCTCACTGCAACCTCTGCTTCCCAGGTTCAAGCAATTCTCTGGCCCAGACTCCCGAGTAGCTGGGATTACAAGCACCCACCACCACGCCTGGCTAATTTTTGTAATTTTAATAGAGACAGTGTTT
>NW_012098115.1:0-1084 GCF_000951045.1 Mandrillus leucophaeus
CCCTCCTTCCTTCCTTCCCTCCTCTTTCCCTCCTTCCCTCCTTCCTTCCTTCTTTCTTTGCCAGGACAATACTCCAGGGGTTGCTTCCTCTCTGCACACACCTTTGCTCCAGCAAATAGACATATTGTATCACCCTCCAAACCCTCTTTTGACCCAGCCTGACTCCTGTGCACCCTGTCTTCCCATTTCCATCAGAGGAAGCACTTCAAAGAGGCCTTCTATTTTTCACATCTCTGTCACCCTACTAGGAGTAGACAAAACTCCTGAGGGTCTGGAGAAATGGCCTTCAGGACTGACTGTATTGGAATCCTTGAGCAGATGCCTAAAAATCTCCATGTCTATCAGTTGTGTCAGTTCGTTACTACTGTTCCCAGGGAAAAGAGATAGGAGATTCTTCCTCTAGTTTGTTGTATTGTTTGTTTGTTTTGTTTTGTTTTTGAGATGGAATTTCACTCTTGTTGCCCAGGCTGGAGTGCAATAGCATGATCTTGGCTCACTGCAACGTCTGCCTCCCAGGTTCAATGGATGCTCCTGCCTCAGCCCCCTAAGTAGCTGGGATTACAGGGTCATGCCACCACGCCCAGATAATTTTGTATGTTTAGTAGAGATGGGTTTTTACCATGTTGGCCAGGCTGGTTTCGAACTCCTGGCCTCAGGTGATCCACCTGCCCTGGCCTCCCAAAGTGCTGAGATCATAGTTGTGAGTCACCACACCTGACCAGAAATTCTTCCTCTAGTTTGTTTAAACAACTCTAAAACAATCAAACTTTGGTGATTACCAGGGACTGAGGATGAGGGTGCAAGGAATAAGCGGTGACTGCTTAATGTGTAAGAGGGTTTTCTATGGGGTGATGAAAATATTTTGAAACCAATTAGAAAGGTTGATTGCCTAACACCGTGGATATAGTGAATGCCACCGAATTTTATACTTCATAATAATTAATTTTATATTATGTGAATTTTATCTCAATAAAAAAGCTATTAAGGAAAAAAGCTTATCTAATGCATTCTAGCAAAAAAAAAAAAAAAAAAGCTTTAAAATTAACAAAACTAAGCCAGACATGGTGGCATGTTCCTGTAGTCC
>NW_012098116.1:0-2004 GCF_000951045.1 Mandrillus leucophaeus
CATTAAGGTTGATTTTATTTGTGATTTGAAGAATATCCATATTACAGATTATTAAATTAATGGCAATCTAACCTTGAAAGCACCTCTATCCGCTGTAAAAGCAACACTTCATCACCTGTTTTGATTCATTAATGTATCATTTAACTTGGTATGACACATGTTCAGTAGTTATAATTACATTATGGTCTTCCTATTACATCAGCTCTGCTCCAAGTTTCTGTCACCACTAGTCCAATTTTCAACATAGAGCAATCCACTGCACTCTTTCCTTATTAGTGTCATCTTTAATGTAGCAGAGAGGCTGAACCATTACTTGGCACTGAGAGTTTAACAGCAATTAACCCCTGCTCTATCCCCAGGGAGAAGTACATCAGCAACTTGCCAAAACACTGTAAACAAGCTGGCCAAGATCAATGCGCAACCACGCGGGCTGCAGAGCACCTATTGTATTAATTCAGGACTGATATATGCGGATAAAAGGAGGAAATGGTTTGCATGAAATTAACCTGAGTCACTCCTCCACCCTAAATTGGAAATGTTTCTTCCCAGAGATAGATATAGGGTTAAAAAAAAATAAGTAAAAGAAAACAATGCTTATAGTTAGCAAATACTGAATATTTATTCAGCTTTATTGCCATAAGAAAATAATTATTGATTATTTCACCAGATGTTTTTTAAAGGTGGAAAATAAAATGCATAAACAATGTATTCAGGGAATGTAAAGGTCAACTTCAGATAGCAAATAACAAAACAAACTCAATTTTGAGATATTTCTTAGTTGTTCTAATTTGCAATTGACTAGCAATGGGAGCCACACATGGTCATCTATAAATTTCAGCGTTAGAAAATTCTCAGCGAGACACAGTCAGTAGTTCTGAGAGTTGATGCTGCAAACTTTAAAAGCATGCAGAGACAGTACTGAGAGCAGAATGTGTGCTCTGATACTTTCCAGACACATTCTGTCTTAATTTGTAACTGCAGAAAGCTTCACTACAAAGCTGGATACTTTGCTACAGCCCACCCTATGCAAAGTGGAAGGAGCATAATGTAGAGAGGATGAGCAGCTGCTATAGATATAAGGAATATAAAACTATTTGGGGATCAAATCTGGACCTAGGCCAAAGATTTAGCTTGCTACCTCATTTGAGATGAGAAAGAGAGAGAGAGGAAAGAAAAAGGGAGGGAGGGAGGGAGGGAGGAAGGAAGGAAGGAAGGAAGGAAGGAAGGAAGGAAGGAAGGAAGGAAGGAAGGTTAATAAATTGCTTATATTTCTTATATATGCATATATACATATATATGGATAAGTACGTGTACATATATAAATATATCATAGGTGCCAATAGAATAGTATACTGAGGTTCCAGGATATTTAAAAAATAAAGATAAGATTAATAATTGTTCAAAATAAATCTAATATGGGATCTTAAATTCCAAGTACAACTAAAAATATATTGTTTTATCTCCTAACAATGCTAAATAAACTCAGTACAATCATGACAGGAGTATTTTTTAAAATTAAGATAAAAATTGAAAATCATGGACACTGAATAATAGATCTGTTATCATTTATAACTTTTAAAATTAATTTTAAAATCTGAAAGAAAATAGGTTTGAAAGCTTTATAAATTCTTAGAAAAAGAATTACAGGATAACAGATTAGAAGATTTCAGGAACAGTACTATATTCTACCTATTGTGAATTTAGAATAAACCTTGTTAAAATGTTATTTATAGATAATATATAATGGCTTGTTTAAAAAAAAAGTAATTGTTTGCTTCTAAAGGTCTATGCTCCCTTGCGAGTTACTGGCTGGCTAGCTGTGGATTAAAATGATCAAGTAGTCTACTGGGGCAAGAAGAAGGCCTTGGGCAACCACTCACCTTACGATGTAAAACCTGCTCTTACAAAATTAAACACAGAATGAGTGGCATTGAACTCTGCTCACTTTTGCTTTGTTTCTTTTATCTTATCTATTTGAAACTGAAGGAGCAATACTGTATTGAA
>NW_012098117.1:0-1438 GCF_000951045.1 Mandrillus leucophaeus
TGGCATCACACTTCACAAGTGGGCTGAGGTGATGCAGACTCACGGGGAGCAGAGAATGGAGACGCTGCTCTTAATCGTCTGCACGGGCTGCCTTCTGTGCCTGTTCCCGGGAAAGTCTTGACCTCTCTTCGCACTCAGAGATGTCCTCCTGCCTCTGGGCCTTTGTGAGTCAGAGTTTTGGGAAAAAACAGGCCCCTTCCTTTCTCATGGTGGTTGAAGGACCTGGAAAGGGGTTTAACTCTCTATACCCTACAGCATCCTTGGCCCCTGCCCAGGTGGTGAGCTCCTCTCCTGCCTGCCTGGACATCCAGCCAAGTGTTTGTGTGTGGAGGGTGATGGAGCAACAGAGCTTGGCTTGGGAGTCAGGGCACCAGGTCCCAAGCCTGGAACATTCCCGGGCTGGTGGCCTTGGGTAAATGACTCAGTCTGTCTGTCTCATTTGGGATTCTGTTTCCCGGATGGGTCTGTCTGGCCCTGGGGACAGTGGGAGCAGGAGCTGGGCCAGTGGGAGCAGGGTGACCTGGGTACATTGGACAGTAGAGTGGGATTAGGACTGAGTACAAGACTGGCTGCCCTTGGAACTGAAGTACTCCGAATGGGACCTCAGACCATGACCTGGAAAAAATCCTCTAATACCCTGGCTTTCTAGCTAGCAAAGGGGGACACAGGAGCCAGAGGCAAGAGAGGCTTCAGAGACGAGCATATGAAATGCCCACCTAGAGGCACTCCCTGGGATCGATCCAGATTCACAGAACCAGAGATATATTGTGGTGTTGTTATTTCTTTTTTTTCTTTTCTTTTCTTTTTTTTTTTTTGAGACAAAGTCTCACTCTGTCGCCCAGGCTAGAGTGCAGTGGCAGGATCTCGGCTCACTGCAACCCCCACCTCCTGGTGGGTTCAAGCAGTTCTCTTGCCTCAGCCACCTGAGTAGCTGGGATTACAGGTGTGCGCCACCACACCCAGCTAATTTTTGTATTTTTAGTAGAGACGGGGTTTCACCATATTGGTCAGGCTGGTCTCAAACTCCTGACCTCAGGTGATCCACCTGCCTCGGCCTCCCAAAGTGCTGGGATTATAGGCGTGAGCCACCACACCAGGCCATTATTATTATTTCTTAAAGTAAACAGATGCGGGGAGTGGGTTATAACGAAGAAGCCTGCACGGGTTCGCTAGGGCGACCACAGCAAAGGCGTACATACGCAGTGGCTTAAACAACAGAAATGCATTCTCTGGCAGTCATGGAGCCTGGACACCCACGGTCATGGGCTGATTCCTCCAGAGGCCTCTCTCTCTGGTTCACAGATGGTGCCTTCTGTCTGTGTCCTCCTGTGCTTGTCCGTCTCTGCCTTCCTGTGTCTCCATTTCTTTTTCTTTTAAGGACACCAGTCATAATGGATTAAGGTCACCCCCTCCAAGCAACCTCATTGAACCTAATCAT
>NW_012098118.1:0-1855 GCF_000951045.1 Mandrillus leucophaeus
AGGGTTCCACCCTTCATTAATCTAAGCAAGTACAGCCTTGTAACTCATTGGAAGAGGTGCTTCCATCAATCTCCCAGGATCACAGGAGCACAAGCAGTGACCACCTTGACCTCTGAGATGTGTTTAAATTTGTAGGTGTCATTTGCTTGTCTTTTGTCTAAATGATTTGATTATTCTAAGATCCTTATTATCATTCTTTTCAAAAAAAAAAAAAAAAGGTAAGAAAGATGGTTTCTGTTTCTGTCTTCAAGGATGATTGGTGTTTGATCATTCCCAAAGGCCATGCTTTTCTTCCTGTGAGGACAAGCCAGCTGAGGATTAGATATTTCACGCATGGGTTTCTTTGTGCTCCTGCAAAAGATTGTCTTTCTGTCCACACTTCTTGTGATTCCTTGGGAGTCCATCAGGCATGGCTCAGAGTATTCACTTCTAGTGATTCTTGGGGAGTGCATCCAACAGAGCTCAGAGCATTCGTGCTGTTGATTATTGGGAAGTCCATCAGGAACAGCTCAGAGCATTCAGTCTACTTGGTTTGGATTCCGTTTGTGTCCACTCCATTGGGCATCTTATACTGAGATGATATAGGAAGACATAAAGCCACAGCTTCTGTGCCCTGGGAACTCACACTCTGACTTATGATCTGGGAACTTCCCATCCTAACACTGGGCATGATAATGGCCACTTTGCAAGGTGGTGCAGATGAAATGCAGGTAATACTTAAGTGCCTTGGAGGCTGCAATGAATTGCAACTGAGGCAGCAATGTGACAAGGAAACTGATATTTGTTGATCACTTACTACTATATCATGACTATTTTAATGTTTTGCCTCATTTTACTTAAGTGTCACAATGTCCTTTATAGAGGTACTAATTGTACTATTTGGCAGGTAAGGGTGTCTCAGAGAGTTTGAACAGCTTTTCCAAGACCCACAGTAATAGAAGGCAGCAGAGTGGGGATTCAAATAGAGTTCACTGTGACTCCCAAGCTATTCTACCACTTCTGCCACACCTTGAAAAATCCTGTCTTTCTTCTAAGCACCTGATTTTCATATAGTTTGAAATTCATGAAGGATGCAGCCAGGGGGTTGCAAGGGAGGAGTTATACAATAATGCTTATGACAAATATATCTTAGAGGCAAAAACAAAACAAAACAAAAAAACGTTAAAACCATGAACATTTCTTTTATCCTCTATTCATTCCCCTCCCACAAACAAATATCCCTCCCACACACAAATATCCACACATGTACACATATGTAGGCACACACATATACAAATAATCCACCTCATGTTTCTGGCAACAGACATAATCTTGATAAAGGTAGCCTGAAAACAAAGGCAACTCTATCACCCTAGCTATCCATGAACATGTAAGAATCAAATAAGTGAATACATGAACACGTGAAACACTTTTTCTCTTAGGCCAGTGGGAGAAGGAATGATGAGTCCTTGAACCACCCTTGAACTGTGTTTCCCAAAAATGGCTGATTAGCTTGAGCATCAAGGAGGTAGTTTCGTGACAAAATGGCTCAAGAGAAGACAAAGCCAGAAATAGCCTCATGGAACAATCAAACCCGGCCGGGAGTGGTCACTTACGCCTGTAATCCTAGCATTTTGGGAGGCTGAGGAGGGTGGATCACTTGAAGTCAAGAGTTCAAGACCAGCCTGGCCAACATGGCAAAACCCTGCCTCTACTAAAAATACAAAAATTAGCCAGGTGTAGTGGCATGCACCTGTAATCCCAGCTACTCGGGAGACTGAGGCACAAGAATCACTTGAACCTGGGAGGCAGAGGTTGCAATGAACTGAGATCACACCACTGCACTCCAGCCTGGGTGACAGAGCAAGACTCCATC
>NW_012098119.1:0-1430 GCF_000951045.1 Mandrillus leucophaeus
CAGGTTTAAGTGATTCTCCTGCCTCAGCCTCCCAAGTAGCTGGGATTACAGGCACCTGCCACCACGCCTGGCTCATTTTGTAATTTTTTTTTTTTTGAGATGGAGCCTCGCTCTGTCACCCAGGCTGGAGTGCAGCGGCTCACTGCAAGCTCTGCCTGCCGGGCTCACGCCATTCTCCTGCATCAGTTTCTCGAGTAGCTGGGACTACAGGTGCCCGCCACCACGCCCAGCTAATTAAAAAAAAATATTTTTAGTAGATACGGGGTTTCACCATGTTAGCCAGGATGATCTCGATCTCCTGACCTCGTGATCCACCTGACTCGGCCTCTCAAAGTGCTGGGATTACAGGTGTGAGCCACTGTGCGTGGCTGTTTTTTTCTTACTGATTTGTTTGAGTTTGTTGTAGATTCTGGATATTAGCCCTTTGTCAGATGTGTAGATTGTGAAGGTTTTCTAGCACTCTGTAGGTTGTTTGTTTACTCTGCTGACTGTTCCTTTTGTGGTGCAAAAGCTCTTTAGTTTAATTAGGTCCCAGCTATTTATCTTTGTTTTTACTGCATTTGCTTTTGGGTTCTTGGTCATGAAATCCTTGCCTAAGCCAATGTCTAGGAGGGTTTTTCCAGTGTTATCTTCTATAATTTTTATAGTTTCAAGTCTTAAAGTCCATGATCCATCTTGAGTTGATTTTTGTATAAGGTAAGAGATGAGGATCCAGTTTAATTCTCCTACATGTGGCTTGCCAATTATCCCAGCATCATTTGTTGAATAGGGTGTCCTTTCCCCACTTTGTGTTGTTGCATGCTTTGTCAAAGATCAGTTGGCCCTAAGTATTTGGGTTTATTCCTGGGTTTTCTATTCTGTTCAATTGGTCTATGTGCCTATTTTTATGCCAGTACCATGCTGTTTTGGTGACTATGGCCTTATAGTATAGTTTGAAATCAGGTAGTGTGATGCCTCCAGGTTTGTTCTTTTTGTTTACTCTTGTTTTGGTTATGTGGGCTTTTTTTTGGTCTCATATGAATTTTAGAATTTTTTTTCTAGTTCTGTGAAGAATGATAGTGGTATTTTGATGGGGATTACACTGAATTTGTAATTACTTTTGGTAGTATGGTCATTTTCACAATATTGATCCTACCTGTTCATGAGCGTGGGATGTGTTTCCATTTGTTGGTATCATCTATGATTTCTTTCAGCAGTGTTTTTTTGTTTTCCTTGTAGAGGCCTTTTGACTCCTTTGTTAGGTATATTCCTAAAGTGTTTTTTTTTTTTTTTTTTTTTTTTTTTTCTGTTGTATAAGGGGTCGAGTGGTTCTCCGCTTTTTACCTAGTTACATAAAGAAGAGCTATGATTTATGTACATTAATCTTGTGTCCAAAAACTTTGCTGAATTCTTTTATCAGTTCTAGGAGCTTTCTGGAGGAGTCTTTAGGG
>NW_012098120.1:0-1223 GCF_000951045.1 Mandrillus leucophaeus
ACTCTGTCACCCAGGCTGGAGTGCAGTAATGTGATCTTGTCTCACTGTAACCTCCACCTCCCAGATTCAAGCACTTCTTGTGCCTCAGCCTCTTGAGTAGTTGAGATTACAGGTGCACACCATCACGCCCAGCTAATTTTTGTATTCTTAGTAGAGATGGGGTTTCCCAGTGTTTGCCAGGCTGGTCTTAAACTCCTGACCTTAAGTGATTTGCCTGCCTTGGCCTCCCAGAATGCTGGGATTACAGGTGTGAGTCGCCGTGCCCAGCCTAGATTTTTTTTTTTTTTTGAGATGAAGTCTCGCTTTGTCACCCAGGCTGGAGAGCAATGGTACAATCTCGGCTACTGCAACCTCTGCCTCCCAGGTTCACACAATTCTTCTGCCCCAGCCTCCCAAGTAGCTGGGACTACAGGTGTGTGCCACTACACCCGGCTAACTTTTGTATTTTTAGTAGAGATGAGGTTTCACCATATTAGCCAGGCTGGTCTCAAACTCCTGACCTCCTTATCCACCTGCCTCGGCCTCCCGAAGTACTGGGATTACAGGCGTGAGCCATTGTGCCTGGCCCCCAGCGTAGATTTTTAACCTCAGTAACTGAGAGAACTCTGGTCCTACTGAAAGAGTATGTCAGAAAATGGAAGGGTTTATACAGGAGAATGAGTTAGTTCTATTTTGAATATGTTGGTTTTAAAGTAATGGGGAGCATATCCAAGTAGCATTATTCAATATAGAGTTGGAAATACCAGAGTAGAAAGTTGAGGTTAGGACTAAAATAAATTTGAATCATTTACCTGCTTAGAAGTCATTGAGGCCACAAAAATTCAACCAAATAGCTTGTGTTAGGGGTTGGGATACAAAGACAAAAGACCTGCCTGAACTCTGCTTTTGAGGAGCTTTGAGGCTAGTAGAAGGGATAATATGTTATGATACTCCTCACTGAATATTATTCGTTGTATTATATATATAATATCCTTCAACATACTATCCCTTCTAGAAGGTATATTATAATATCCCTTACTCCCTTACATAATAATATGCATTATTATCCCTTATAATAATAAGGGATAGCCAGGCACGTGGTGGCTCATGCGTGTAATCCCAGCACTTTGGGAGGCCAACGCGGGTAGATCACCTGAGGTCAGGAGTTCGAGACCAGCCTGACCAACATGGTGAAACCCCATCTCTACTAAAAATACAAAAATTAGCCAGGTGTGGTGGTGTGT
>NW_012098121.1:0-2571 GCF_000951045.1 Mandrillus leucophaeus
AAGTTCTTAGAGATATACGAAGAGACTCAGATTACCATAGAATAATAGTGGGAAATTTCAACATCTTACTGACAATGTTAGACAAATCATCAAGTTTAAAAACTAACAAAGATATTCAGAACCTGAACTTGACACTTGACCAAATAGGCCTAACAGACATCTACAGACTCTCTACCTAAAAACAACAGAATATGCATTCTTCTTATCTGCACATAGCATATACTCTAAAATCAAACATGCTTTCAGCCATAAAACAGTCTTCAGAAAATTGAAAAAAAAAATCATACCAAAACACTTTTTGATAACAATACAATAAAAACAGAAATTGATACTATGAAAACCACTCAAATTCATGCAATTACAGGGAAATTAAACAATATATACCTACATGACTTTGAGGTAAGGAATAAAATTAAGGCAGAAATCAAGAAATTATTTGAAACTAATGAGGACAAAGATACAACATACCAGAATCACTGAGACACTGCTAAAGTGGATTAAGAGAGGAGTTTATGGCATTAAATGCCCAATAAAAAAGTTAGAAAGACCTCAAATTAACAACCTAACATCACACCTAGAAGAAATAGAGAAACAAGAGCAAACCAACCCCAAAGGTAGCAGAAGACAAGAAATAACTGAAATTAGAGCTGAAATGAAGAAAGTTGATCTTTTGTATAAAAAATACAAAACATCAACGAATCTAGGAGTTTGCTTTTTGAAAGAATAAATGAGACTGATATGCCACTAATTAAACTAATGAAGAAATAAAAAGAGAAGATCCAAGTAAACACAATGAGAAATTACAAAAGGAACATTACTACTGACCCTAGAGAAACAAACAAACAAAAAAAATCATCAGAGACTACTGTGAACACCTCTATGAACACAACTAGAAAACCTAGAAGAAACAGATAGATTTATTTTCCATAAATCTCCCAAGATTGAACCAGGAAGAAATTGAATCCATGAACTGACCAATAATGAGTTCCAAAATTGAATCAGTGGTAAAAAGCCTACCAATCAGAAAAATACCAGGATCAGATGGAATTATAGCTGAATTCTACCAGATGTATAAAGAAGAGCTACTATCATTCCTACTAAAACTATTCCAAAAAATTGAGGTATAGGGATTCCTCCCTAAATTATTCTAGAAGGCCAGCATCATCCTGATACCAAAATCTGGCAGAGATGCAACACAAAAAGAAAACCACCGGGAAATATTTTTTATGAACATAGATGCAAAATTTCTCAACAAAAATACCAGCAAACTGAATCAAACAGCAGATCCACCACAATCAGGTAGACTTTATCCCTAGGATACAAGATTAAACACAGACAAATCCATAAATATGATTCATCTCATAAACAGAATTAAAAACAAAAACCACATGATCACCTTAATAGATGGATAAAAGGGTTTCAATAAAATTCAACGTCCCTTCATGTTAAGAACCCTCAACAAACTGGCATTAAAGGAACATGCCTCAAAATAATAAAAACCATTTATGATAAACCCATAGCCAACATCATTCTGAATGGGCAAAAGCTGGAATGTTCCCCTTGAGAGATGAAACAAGATAAGGATGCTCACTCTAACCACTCTCATACAGCATAGTACTGGAAGTCCTAGCCAGAGCAATCAGGCAAAAGAAAAATGTAAAAGGCATCAGAGAAATAGAGAAGCTCAAACTATCTCGCTTTGCAGATGATATGATTCTCTACTTGGTAAACCCTATAGTCTTTGCCAACAAGCTCCTATGCCTGACAAACAACTTCAGCAAAGTTTCAGGATACAAAATCAATGTACAGAAATCAGTAACATTTCTATATGCCAACAATGTCCAAGCTGAGAGCCAATGAAAAATGCAATCTCTTTTACAATAGCCACAAAAAGAATAAAACACCTAGGAATACAGCTAACCAGGGAAGTGTAAGATATCTACAATGAGAATTACAAAGCACTGCTCAAAGAAATCAGAGATAACACAAACAAATGGAAAAACATTCCATACTCACGGAACCAATATTGTTAGAAAGACCACACTGCCAAAACCTGTTTACAGATTCAATGCTATTCCTATCAAGCTACCAACAACATTCTTCACAGAATTAAAAAAATGATTTTAAAGTTTATATGAAACCCAAAAAGACACTGAAAAAGGAACAAATCTGGAGGCATCATGTTTCCCAACTTCAAACTATACTGCAATGTTAGAGTAATCAAAACAGCATGGTACTGGTACAAAAACAGACACACAGACCAAATACAACAGAATAGAGACCCCAGAAATAAAGCTGCACATCTACAACTATCTGATCTTTGACAAAGTCGACAAAAACAAGCAATGGAGAAATGGCTCCATATTCAAAAAATGGTGCTGCTGGTGGGATAAGTGATTAGTCACATGCAGAAGAGTGAAAATGGACCCCTTCCTCACATCATATACAAAAATCAACTCAAGATGTATTAAAGACTTAAATGTAAAACTTAAAACTTTAAAAATTCTGGAAGATAACCTGGGAAATACCATTTGGGACATAGAACCAGGCAAAAATTTCATGATGAAGGCG
>NW_012098122.1:0-6761 GCF_000951045.1 Mandrillus leucophaeus
CAAAAAACAAAAAAAGAAAGAAAGAAAGAAAAAAAAAAGAGTCATATAAAATAAGTAATTTTAAAATGTTGATTGTTTGTTGAGATGATATTTTTGATGCATTAGGTTAAATAAAATGTATTATTAAAATAATTTGATCTTCTTTAAAATGTGACTACTATAAAATTTGAAATTACATAGGTGGCTTACATAATGTTTCTGTTATTGGGCACTGCCCTAGAGCTAACTGAAGAAAAGATCCTAGGGCATCATTTGCCATGGTAGTCAGTATGTGGCTTTCAGTACTAGCAGGTAAAGTAGATACTCTTTCCATACTAAATGTCGCTATCATTAAGAAACAATATGGCAAATCTTGCCGTTAAGGGGACCTCATTTTCTCCCCAGCAAAACAAAACTGGCAGCCTGTTATATAGCTGAAAGGTAGATGAAAATGCATAAAAGATATCAATGCAAAGGTATTGGTTGATAGGTGTAGCAAGCCACCATGGCACACATTTACCTATGTAACAAACCTGTGCATCCTGCACATATATCCCAGAACTTAAAATTAAATAAAATTAAATATATATAAAAGAAACTTTATTAGTTATGCAGTGAAATAAAATGGAACAAGCGATACCTTTAAGTTTACTGAATTTTAGAGTTAATACCTTCAATAAAAATGTATATGTTTTGTATACATGGTCGTGAAGGTATGAACATATTAATGAGCAGAATAATTATGAATCGTTGTTTCCCTTGTGGTTTTAAATATGTATGCAAGAAGTAACTTGACTTGACATAATGCTGCCCTACCTTGTCTATTCTATTATCGGCTCCAAATGCAAATTCATAAAAAGAGCTCACAGCTTTGTTGAATCTCCTGCCTGTTTGGAGATATAGGCTCATATGTCTCAATTTTGAAACACCTCTCTTAGAATGAGGTCAGTTAGACCACTCCAAGGACCATTCTCTTTTCTCTTTTGTATTTTCTGGGGAAAATGTATAGCTAGCATGCTGGGAGTGTTTGTTTTGAATGAGTTTATTTATGTGTTTTCAAAACAAAATTATGAAAAGGAAATTTCCAACTCCTTATGCATATCTTGCTGGCTAAGCAGATGATCTCTAAAAAACAGATTACAGGATCATTTTGAAAGTAACAAAGGTACCTCCTTGCTCATCTTTAAGGCTGCATATTTTATTGTTTATACATTGGCTAGTTAGGAGCTGAAATTTAAGAAAGATGGTCATTTTAACCTATTGAAGTCACAGAATGAAATGATGAAGTAATCGTAAGTGTTCCCAGTTTAGCATGTGTGTGTGTGTGTGTGTGTGTGTGTGTATATATGCATTGATGAATAATGTGATTTGTTGTAAACAAATGAAAAACTGCAGAAACCTGTAATTTGTACATTATTATTTCAGATCACCATAACAAATATTACCAGGTTTTTAATTTTCTTTAAAAAATGAATTTCTAAAATTGTATTTATAGTCTCTGTTCCTTCCCCATCAGCCATCAATACCTCCCTCCCTCCCTCCCTCCCTCTCCCTGCCTTAATGATAAACCCTCAGCTTTGCTCAGGACTCAGCCTCCCGTGTGCTTTTGGTGAGTGGTCTGAGACCCGAGACCCAAAGCATGATTGGCCAGAGCTGTGACTTCTCAGCCTGGTTGTGCATTAGAATCACTCTGGGAGCTTTAAAATCCAGATGCCTGGGCTCTACTCACAGAGATTCTGATTTAATTGGTGTGTTACAGAACCTGACTTGAGCCATTTGGAAATGGGTTATTGATAGCTTGTAGCTGTAACCACTCAAACATATACAACATAAACAGGGTGACCACAGAAGTTATTCTCTAAGTCTGGTATGTTCCTAAATGTCCTCTAAATTCTTATCTTCCACTCTTGGGCTTTTGAAGTGGCCTGATCCAAATACCTTCTTTCCAGCATTAAAAACATTAGCAGGTTATTTTGCCTCATCAGCACTTCCTACACTTCCTTAGGTGAGCCAGATTGCTTTTAATCTCTTGGAGCTGCCTTTGTTAATAGGCCTTTTTTTTTTTTTTTTTTTTAAATTGTATATATTGAAAGTATACAACATGATATTTTGATATACATATTCCTAGTGAAATAATTACTACAATTAAATTAACACATCCGTTATTTCATATAGTTACCTTTCTTTTTTGTGGTGAGAGTACCTAAAATCTACTTTCATAGCAAATTTGTAGTATATTATGCAATATTATTAACGACAATACTTGTGTGGTACTCTTAGATTTTTTCATCCAAGATAACTGCATCTTCGTATGCTTTGATCTTTATCTCCCCATTTTCCCCACCCCTCCCGATTATGCCTTTTGAGGCAGTGTACTGTGATAGTTAGCCATCACTGAATTCTGGGGGCCTTTTGTCTGTTCCAGGGAGATGAAACTGTTAGAAAAAGATTAGAAGAAAGAATATGAAAAGGACTTCGAGATGATACAAAATCATAAAGTCACAAATACCTGCCAAACAAATCCGCATACGGAGAAAATAAACAAATGTCAGATTCATAAAATATTAACCCAAACTGTTCTTAGATGGAAAAGCATGCACAATTAAGGAAGCATTTTTTTTTTAAGTTTTAATAAAATCTGATCTCTAGTGGTAAATACTATTTCCCAATCACACCTAGACTTTTATCATGAATCAGGTTTTCTGGTTGACATTGTTTTTCACTTGAAAATGAATGCTGTGTATTCTCCTTGTTTCAATTCCCTTATGTATTTTTGTGTTAACTCCCTCTGCTGGGGAGTGCCAGACTCAAATTAAAGGTATTATGACATTTGAGATGAATAATGACGTAAGAAGGACTTACTCTATTGTATATCACGGTGCAGTATCAAAACGTTTTGTCCCATGAGAAGAGGCAGTGACTCAGAAAATCCTGTTGGAATTGTATTATAATGTAGAAAACCATTTCAGAATTACTATCTGACATTTTGGCAGCTGGGACTCTGAGCTCATTCCATGGCCACCCTACCTTATTTATACATTTTGTTAGGAAGATGCTCTTCTTTTTCAGGGCTATCACTGGGTCTTTGTCCTCACTGATGAATTAACTAGGTAGGTAACAATGAATCTGAGTTATTACTGCTGACAATTTAGTCTTATTCTTAAAAACGTTTATTTCGTCACGTGTTAGTCGGTTCTGTGTTGCAATAAAGGGATACCGGAGACTGGGTAGTTTATAAAGAAAAGAGGTTTTATTGGCTCATGGTTCTGCAGGCTGTACAAGCATGGCACCAGCATCTGTTCTGCTGCTTGTGAGGCCTCAGGAACCTTGTAATCAAGGCAGAAGGCTAAGGGGGAGCAGACAAGACACATGGCGAAAGAGGGAGCAAGAGAGAGCAAGGGAGGAGGGGGCATGCTCTTTTAACCAGCCAGCTCTTATGTGAACTCATAGAGTAGGAACTCACTTGCTATGGCAAGGACAGCACCAAGCCATTCGTGAGGGATCCGTCCAGTGACCCAAACGCCTCCCACTAGGCCTCACCTCCAACATTGGAGGTCACATTTCAACATGAGCTTTGGAGGGGGAAAAAACCTCCAAACCATATCACGTGGTTAAGTGGCATAAGATGCAACTCTAGCAATTTTTGCTTTTTTGAAACCCAGCTTCAAGCTCCCTTCTATTCCCTCATCAAGATATTCATGATGGATCTGCATTGGGACCTGCTTTCGTCTTGTTTCCCAAGACTAAAAAGGGTTTTCAGCACAAGTGTTTTCATAATGTTTTTGTCCCCAAGATTGGATATTGTTCAGTTGTATTATCTCCCCATATTTCTGACATGTACAGACGTGCCCAACTGTGCTACTCTGTGTGGATGGTCTTAAAAATGAGTTATCATTATGAATAGTTTGATGGAAAGATTTCCCAGGAAGCAGTATGCTTTGAGTGTTGGGGAAGAGAAGCCACCAGATGTCGTGTAGGCCCTTGTCCCTTTACTGCCTTTCCTCTCTGTTTGTACCCCTGTACAAGGCAGCTCTTGTGGTTATGATTTGTTAACAATTTGAGTAGCTCCCTTATATTTTGCTTGTAGAGTAATTAAACATTGTTTCTTAGAAATGTAAACATGGGACTTAGAATTATGATGCAGTAATGCATTTGGCAGCTGAACTGTGTACTGGGAAAAGAAAAATATCCTGGAGTGGGTTTAAGTTTCTCAGATAAGAAAAATGGCTTTATTTAGTGAATTGGAACAATACAAGACCTGTGCCCTGAAGTCAGTACTTTCTCTTCCCAGATGAGTTTCCCTGGGCACAAGACCAACTTCTAAAATAAAACTTGAAAGTAAATGGCAAAAACCAGAAACAGAGCCCCGTCAACTAGACTTTTATGCTACGGCGCCATAAAAATAATTTATTTGCTATCAAAATAAGCTTAAACAGAACCTTTGTCTGACAGATGACTTTTCCTCTCCCCTTAACCTGGCAGCACCCCCAACCCAGTCCTTGATCATAAGCCTGACAGCACAGTGAGATACAAGTTCCTGGTGGCAGTGGAGGCTGATGTTTATTATTTAGAGTTTCTGAAAATGAAAGTGTAATGTCTTTAGTCACTTACTTCCAAATTCTTCCCAGAGAACTTTAACTAGTATTGTGTTAAAAAACAGGAGTAAACGATCATTGGTAAAACACACCCCAGAATGAATGTCTTATTTCTGCATGAAGGCAACTGATCTGAAGCATTTTTCTCTATGTGCCTTTTAGAGATGGCATAAGACAGTGCTCAAAACTGTCAAGACAGCCTGTGTCAGGTCTGAAGATGTGATTTTGGTTGTTTATACTTGGATGCTTTGGATGGGAATAGCCCTGGAGTCAGCCCTTCATTTCAGGCAGAGGAGCGGAGGAGTGTGAGTTAGACACAACTTTGGATCAGGGGCCAGGAAAACTTGGTTGTCATCCTGAACCAGTTACTGACTCGCTGTGTGGGCAAGTCACTTCATTTGTCTAAATCTCTCCTTTTCCTTTTGTAAAATAAGGATATCGGCACATCTGTGTGGTCCCTTCCAACAGTGTTTTTTAAATTGGTGCCTGAATATCTGAAGCAGGAGATCATCAAGGGTCATGTGAGCTGCACATTCCTATTTGCTCCCCCAGGAAGGCTAAGATACCGGGCCCCTGCCTTGTAACCGTGAACAAGGTTCTCGCAGGGGCTCATCTCAACTGCAGGTCCCTTGAAGGCCTCATCACTTTCTTCGCTAGAGGGAATTTGGATGTCATTGGTCCTTGCCTAACCCTTGTCTTTGAAAGATACAGATCCAATCTCTGTGTAGCAGTGAAGTGATCTGACTCAAACATATTTACTCAGAGTCTTCTTAGAGAATGAGAAAACTCTTCTCAGAATTTTTAAGAATGTTCCTGAAGGACAGTAAAAGCTCTCATTCAGGATAGGCCCCAAAAGATTTTTTTTTTCTCATAATAGGGTGCCATTTCCTCATTTTGCTTTTGTTCATTTGTTCATTCATTCAATAAATATTTTTGAGAATTTGCTGAGCACCAGGTATTACTAGATACTAGGACAGTGAGATAAGTAAGATACAGCCCCTATCTTCAATAAGCTGTATACTCTGATAACGATAACCCTTAGTGTGTTCTACAAGTTATACAGTTACGTGTCACTTAACGACAGGGATACATTCTGAGAAATGCATCCTTAGGCCATTGCATTGTTGTGTGAACATCATCCAGCGACTTACATAAACCTAGATGGCGTGGCCTACTGCGCACCTAGGGTATATGCTGTAAGCTATTGCTCCTGGTCTACAAACCCACACAGCATGTTACCATACTGCATACTGTAGGCAATTTTCCTCTCCTCCTAACCTGACAGTACCCGTTCCCTGACAAAAATGGTAAGTATTTGTGTATGTAAGCATATCTAGACATAGAAAAGGTACAGTAAAACTAAGGCATAAAAAGTAAAACTGGTACACCTGTATAGGGCAGCTTCATTTACGCGACCACCACTGCATATGTGGTCCATCATTAGTGGAGACTTTGTTGTGTGAGGCATAACTGTTTATGAAAGTATAGCTACTTTAATTTTAAGTTAACCCTGGTGTGTAGAAAAATTTGTCTTCTCTGCTGTCTTGCACTGAATTTTGCATTGGTATTTTTCCCTCAATAGTGGCTGCAAAAAACTTTATAAATACAGAACCTTCTTCATTTATAGAATTCTTCTGCATTACCTAGAAAATGACGTTGAGAATTGGATGTTACATTACAGTGTATTCCTCCAATGAAGGCTGTCAATGGGCATTTCTTTAAGGCCTAAGTTAAAGATAAAACAGAGCAACTTCCATCACTACAAAACTTAGTGTACTCGGAGGAACTTGTAGAGATTTTTTTTTTTTTTTTTTTTTTTTTTTTTGTAGCTGTTTTTCTCACTACTTGGGTTTTCTTTTTGAGTTTTGCCCCTGGAGGCTCGGAGTTGAATTCTATTAGTAGTCACTTGGAACCTTGCTACTGCTCTGTCTTTCCTCAGTTGTGTTTTCCCCAGTGGGTTTGTTATGGGAAAGCAGTGGAGGGGAATTCCTCTTAGGTTGAAATAACTTTTATAGCAATGGTGCCACCGTTTACAAATATTTTTAGAAAAATCCTGTCAGATTCTTGGGAACTTCAGACTAACTTCATATCTAAAGTTCTTTTTTCTTTTCTTTTCTTTTTTTTTTTTTGGTTTTTGAGACAGAGTCTTGCTCTGTCACCCAGGCTGGAGTGCAGTGGCATGATCTC
>NW_012098122.1:6811-12138 GCF_000951045.1 Mandrillus leucophaeus
GCTCACTGCAACCTCTGCCTCATGGGTTCAAGTGATTCTCGTGCTTCAGCCTCCCTGAGTAACTGGGACTACAGGTACCCGCCACTACGCCTGGCTAATTTTTGTGTTTTTAGTAGAGATGGGGTTTCACCATGTTGGCCAGGCTGGTCTCGAACTCTTGGCCTCAAGTGATCCACCCGCCTTGGCCTCCCAAAGTGCTGGGACTACAGGTGTGAGGCACCACACCTGGCCTAATGTTCTTATTTAAAAATTTTTCTTCTGATTTCTGTTAGTTGAAGAAGGTAGGTTTAAAGCAGTGACGAAGAATTTTCACGAAATCCATGAAGGAGTGAATTATTCAGTAAAATAGTCTCAAAATGAGGGCCAGAATGCAGGACAGAGGCAAAGAGAGATGGTAGCAGTTTATAAAGAGAAGATACTTCATTACAGAAATCATTGTCAGGGTAATCATATGCTTAGAAAGAAATCACGTATGAAGCTCTGTGTTTGAAATCAGAAGGGAAGGTGAACACTTGGTTGAAGGGGCTGTTGGACTTGCATTACTTTGATTACTACTGTTTCTTTGTTGTTTTTTGGAAGATGGAGTAAACTGTGAGCCGGGTAGATTTCATGTGTTTAGAATTTTAGCTAAAATAACTCCTTATGTTGAAGCATGTCCTCAATTCTATACCCACCTTCTCAGTCCTTGTATTACTACCAGTAACTCATTTCCCAAAATGTAGAATTGCATTTTACATTTTATTTCTTTCAATATTTGGATCAAATACATGCTCAGTGGAAAGGGTACTTTTAATTTCCTTTTGGTTCAGCACTAATTTAAATTATGAATGGAGATAATGTAATTCTAGTATCTGTAATTGATTGTTAAAATATTTGGACTCAGTAATACATTTACATGTTTCCAAATTTGGCAAGTATGAAAAGGTATAGAGTCCAAACTGCTTCCCAGGCCTGTCGCCAGCTACCCAGTTCACGTCTCCCCGGGCAACCAGCGTTACCAGTTTCTTGCATATCCTTCTGCGTACTACAAATACAAAAGCATGTTATTCTGTAGCCCCAGCTACTTGTGAGGCTGAGGTGGGAGGATCACTGGAGCCCAGGAGCTGGAGGTAGTAGTAGTCAGCTGAGATTGTGCCGCTGAACTCCAGCCTAGGTGACAGTGAGACCCTGTCTCAGAAAAAAAAAAGCATATTATTTTCTTCCTGTTTTTATGCTAATGAGGACATGCTATGTCCACTGTTCCACGGTGTGTGCATTTATGTTCAATTATTCACCAAAAAAATGAAAAGTATAAAGTAAAATGAAAGTCTGTAGTATTCTCCACTAGAAACAGGTGTGGGGTTCAAGGGAGAGTGTGTTTTAATCATTGCAAAACTTTTGTTTAGGTCATTAATCGGAACGGGAGCCATGCAGTTCAGAAGGGCCCTGGCTATGATCTGCCACAGTTTTCTGAAGCAATGTTGAGTTCTATAACTGAAGTCCATGGGGACTTGCTATTGGCCTAACTATATGTGGACAATTTTGCTTTTCCAGTAGGACATTCCCATGCTTCGCATTTAATTTGAATTTTGGTATGACTGTACTAAGTTAACATAGCTTTTCTCATTTTACAGAGACATTGAGTAAATCATTGACTAAAGATAATTAACTCCTTTATATCACATGCTGAAGTGTTTTGGGGGACATGTTATTACCTTCCTTGGGTTATGTAAGAGATGTAATCTAATTCAGTGAGTCTGACTGTGTTTAAGCTATTGTTTTGGGTGTCATCGTTGGCTCTTAGATAGGGACTGGGCCTTAGTCCTTTTCCTTGCTCACACCTGACCTCCTCCCAGAAGACCCTACTTTTCATGTTTTATGCCTTGGAACCAAGATGTTTGGGGTCCCAAAGTAGGGATGTGTATGAGCACATTTTTCGATACTTTCATATTTCTCTCGCTCTCTAACATGGGTTCTGCCAGTATCATGTCAATACAGTGAATCAGATGTTTCTCTGCCTGCAAAATGCCTTTTGCCAGCATGTGGAAGGTGTGTTGCAGGTACCACAGTGTATTTTCTGCGTCTGTTCATACATCCATCTTTCCCACTTAGCTGTGAGTGGCCTAAGGGCAGGAATGGTGCCTTAACCCTAGAGTCTGGTAGGAAATGCCATGCACATTTGTCAAAGGAATGGAAATACAGCTGACTTGCTAGAGCTCAGTTCTGAGTGCAGGGTGCTTGAACGCTATATAATCAAGTTGAGATTTCAGTCTGGGACAGCAGGAAACAATAAAAGGTTATTAAGCAGGAGAGTGACAGGCTTCCATTTGTATCTTAATGAGTTAATTGTAGTGGCCTTAGAAAAGGGGAGAGATTGGGGAAAGGCATTAGTTGGAAAGCTTTGATAAAGTCTAGGTGAGTCAGGAAGGGGTTCTGCATTGCTTGTTTCCCATTGCTCTAACTAGATTTCTTAAAAGAGAATCTTACACCAGACTTTCACAGCGTTTGCAACTGAGTAAATTTCACTTTGTAATACCCTGGATATTATACAATTATATAAAGCGCAGTATAATAAGAGAGTTAGTAGCTTCGTTGTAATCAGTCAAAATAATTTTTAAGGCAGTTGTTATTTTTTGTGTATTGTATTATAACAAAAAAGAATAGTCATCAAGTGGGAGGTGTTGTTTTGAGACGTTTGCTTTCATCTCTTAATCCTGCAGACGTTTATCTAGTCCTTTCTCTGTCCTCTTAAATGCTAGGGATTTAAAAGATGGATAAGACACAGGCTTATTATGTCTGTGTTCCAGACACTGGACTCCAAACATAAAACAAATATTACATTATTCTTCCTTATGTAATAGAAATGTTTATGTAAGATTGTGTGTAAATCAGTCTCGAATAGACTGAAATACATGGAATGTGCCAAGAGGAATTGCTATTTAAAGAAGCCTTGTGATAATACATTTGTATAATAAAGCACTTATCCAAATAAGCCCACTAATTTCTATGGTTTTTTTTTCCCCCCGAGGCAAGGTATCCTGTATATTCTGTGTTGAATTCCAGTTGGTCAACCACCTGCCTGGTTAATAGAGTATACCATTAACTTAGTGACACTGGAACCCTGCAAAGGAAATAAGACACAATCTATCGTTGTTCAGTTTCCACTGTTAAATAGATTTTAATTCACTTCAGCTTGGGTAGGTGTAATTTGCATCTTTCCTAACAGGCAAGCATCTGCAAGTGTATTGCCTGTAGAAGCTCATTAAAAATCAGTGCAAATCCTGACATTGTCTCTAGAAGCAGGCGTTAACTTGCAGAACCCTTGCAAGTGGTTTGTATTTCCAGTGTCAGTAAAGCTTCCTCACTCTTTTCTGCTTCCATGAAAGTTCAGTCCTAAACTAGTACCACTATTTTAGTACAACTAACACCACTCAAATAATGCTGCTTTTTAAATCAATTCAAGGGGGCCTGCTAAGGAACTGAGAACCTGTGACAGGAAAAAAGAAATTCTATTTTTTGGGGCTAGTTTATGTACTGAAAATAATTTTTACTAAGAATTAAAGCTAAGAAAATATACTTGCTAATTCAAACAACCCGACAGCCCTCAGGATTTTCCAGCAACAGTTAGGAGCACTGTGATAAAGCTGGCTTTTCCATTTAGAACATTTTACCTTTTTGCTTCAGCTTCTTTAAAGAGTTTGAAATTAGTAATTTCAGTAGAGCAGCTTTGCTGTTGCGTCGTACTGCTCAGAGCTTAGTGAGCTGAAGCCTTTTGGGAAAATAGCATTTGGGGAGAGACCCGCAGTGTAGTAGCTCATCCCACTGGCACATGTCCCAGAGTAAGCTGGGCTGGAAGCTTTTAGTGTAGTTAAAAGATGCCAGTCTGTCATTTGCATGCACTATAATTGGGCAAGTGGTTTCAGGCTGAGCTTTACATTATCCTTCCACTGAGAGCAGCTGGTGATGGGCTGTAGCTTCCATATGAGCTGGGGACCTATCATCTGGTGTGTTTAGTGTAATCCTGCCTCATCTTGGGAGCAATTTTTTATTTAATGATAATAATAATGCACAATCTTGGTGAAAGATAATGCTTGTGGTTATTAGAATGTGTAGACTGAGTAGGGGCTTTGGCATAGAGATGGTAATGGTGGGGAAAGACAAATATTTAATAAAAGGATTGTAATGGGGAGAAAGTAAATATTTTGCAGGATAAGGAAAGCCACAAATATGATTAATTTAAGAGTCTTAAATAAAACGTCTATAAAATGTTAGATTTTTAGTACCAGTAAGGCAAAGTGGCCAGTCTCTAGCTTCCTTTATAAAGTCTACTCATCCTTGGAGGGTTGCTTTTTGGTGCTTTTTTTGTTTGTTCGGAGTCAACCTCTTCCTCTAGGGATACGTTTAAATCTGTCACCTTTCCTTAGGAATTGTGCCAATCTGATCATTTGTTCCACCACTGCTGTCTCACTCTCTTTTCTTGACTCAAAGAATAATTTGTGTACCCTATCTCTGTTTTTTATTATTTATTGTTAGAGACAGAGTCTTACTCTGTCACCTGGGCTGGAGTACAGTGGTGCAGTTATAGCACCTGGACTTAATTGATCCTCCTGCCTCAGCCTCCTGAGCAGCTAGAAGTATAGGCACATGCCACCACACCCAGCCAATCTTTCTATTTTTTGTAGAGATGAGGTCTCTATATATTTCCCAGGCTGGTCTTGAACTCCTGGCCTTAAGTGATCCTCCTGCCTCAGCCTCCCAAAGTCCTGGGATTATAGGTGTGAGCCACTGCATCCAGGCTCTGTTTTAAACTTGCAATAAATTTTCTGCAAGACTGAATTTATATTAGATTATAAAGTTTGTGGACAAAATAGAACACTCCATTATAAAAGCTTCCTTCGTTTGTTTTGTTCTCTGGTGTTTGATTTGACTGATGTGGATTTGAGTAGGGAAGCGTTCCATGCCTTATTAAGGAAAGCACTTTGGGAATCGGCCAGGGCCCACTTAACTTCGTTTCAGAATGGCAGCACTTTGGCAGTCCTCAGTTTCTCTTATTTCCTAACCCATCCCTACTCATTAAGACTGGGATATTGCATTTCATTTTCAGGGAATGCTCTTTCATTTTTTATTGGTGAGAGAACATGAATGCCTCTTAAAATGGTGGTTTGAGCTTGCTGAGAATTTTGGGGGATCCACAGAGTTGAAAAGTCTTACAGGCTATCAGAGAAGCATGGAGGATTTTTGTTTTAAAAATGTCCTGAGGCCGGGCGCGGTGGCTCAAGCCTGTAATCCCAGCACTTTGGGAGGCCGAGGCGGGTGGATCACGAGGTCAGGAGATCGAGACCATCCTG
>NW_012098122.1:12283-18103 GCF_000951045.1 Mandrillus leucophaeus
TGAGATCCGGCCACTGCGCTCCAGGCTGGGTGACAGAGCGAGACTCCATCTCAAAAAAAAAAAAAAAAAAATGTCCTGAGATGAGGGGAAGACTGGGCAGGTGGGATAGGGGAGACTCCTTGCACAGTTAGAATTCAGCTGTTTATACTGGTAACACAATCTACTTTAGTAAGGATGAAGCAAAAAGAAAAGCCGTATTAACACCTTGAGAAAATCTCTATATTGTGAGCTTAATCCACCAACTCCAAATATGTTAGCTACTTTTTCAAAATACATTTTAGCCCTTGTTACAATAACATTTACTTGTGGAGTGAAATTTTGTATTAGGCAGATTCACTGTAATCAGTAATCTTCCTTCCATTGAGATTCTTCCTGTTAACTTTCTTAAAAACCCTCAGTAGCCTACAGCCTCCGGGTTCTATTTACAGAGACCCTTAACAGTCTATTCAGCCTACTTCCGCCATTATCCCTACCCTAGGCTGAGTGTTAACCATACCTACCTATGTACATTTACAGCTGTGCCATTTTATCTGTTTGGATTCTTAACCCCCTCTCTTGCCCAAGTGCCTAGTGGCGCCCTGTTGGCACGTTGAGGGGTAGCTTAAGTGTTTACTTCTTTCCCAACTCCCTCGGTCCGTGTTGGCAGTGCTCTTTTCCATACTCTTCTAATATCTTCTGCATACTTCTGTACTCCACCTATCTGTTGCCGTGGAACAGGTCACCCCAAAACAGTGGCTTAGAACAATACTATAGACTGTGTCCCCCAACCCCAATTCATATGTTGAAATCCTGGCCCCCACGGCGATGGTATTAGGGGATGAGGCCTTTGGGAGGTGATTAGGTCATGAGGGTGGAGCCCACATGAATGGGATGTCTTTATAAAGGAGACCCCAGAGAGCTCCTTTCCCCTTCTACCATGTGAGGGCACAGTGAGAAAACATCTGTGAAACAGAAAGTGGGGTCCTTACCAGACACAGAATCTGCTTGTTCCTTGAGCCTGCACTCCTCAGCCTCCAGAACTATGAGAAATAAATGTGTGGGGGTTTTTTTTTTTGGGGGGGGGTCTTTTTTGTTTGTTTGTTTTGAGATAGGGGCTCTCTCTGTTGCCTGGGCTGGAGCAAAGTGTCGTGATCTCAGGTAACTGCAACCTCTGCCTCCTGGGCTCAGGTGATTCCCCCACCTCAACCTCCCAAGTAGCTGGGACCACAGGTCTGCGCCACCACACCCAGCTTATTTTTGTATTTTTTGTAGAGAGGGGGTCTCCCCATGTTGCCCAGGTTGGTTTCAAACTCCTGGAATCAAGTGACCGCCCACCTTGGGCCTCCCAAAGTGCTGGGATTACAGGTATGAGCCACCGCACACAGCCAGATGTTTGTTTAAGCCACTCAGACTATGGTATTTTTGTATCTTCCATTGTACTTAATGTATGGGTCTTAATTCAGCAGTATTCTGTGTTATATAAGGAGTTGTGGTGTGAAATCACTTCCTTTTTGTTTTTATGTTTCTTTTTAATTAGATTTTAAGCCTAGGAATCTTGGTAATGACATATGCAAAATATGTAATGTTAGACTTGATTTTCATCAGATCAGTTTTAGCACTTTTCTTGTGCAAAGGTGGGTGGTAATGGCTGTTTCCAAAGCAAGTCCTTTGGTTGTATTACACTACTAATGACCATCGGTAGCATAATACAATTTTTGCTGAAATTTTGTTGCTCTTCTACTTTTAAATTAAGGACCAGACAGGAAGGAGGGCATGCGGTGATATATCAAATACATAACCATTGATACTTTCTTTGTTTTCTTTCACTAACCATCCTTATCAATAGGTTTATGCAAGATTTTTTAAAAACACAGCAAAATGAAAAGGTTCATAATATCCTGACTTCTTGTTTTGTTATAAATGAGATGAACACCAGGTAGTGTTAATTTCCTTTAATTTCTTTACGAGTAGTCCTCAAATTACTGTTTGAGGAATGGTTGGGTGTTTTCAAATGTCTCCTACATCTTTTATTTAGACAGCATAGTGAAATGGAAAGAAATTTGGAATTTGCTGGACTCAAGTTTGCATTTTGATCCTGTCATTTACTCATAGATGTACTAGGAATAATCTTACTGGTTTTGTAGACCAATTGGAAAGATAATTGACCAGTGTTTTAGAGTATATGTATATACACAAAATTTGATAGACATGTAATCACATAATGCTTAAGCCCCAAACGTTATTAAGCCCACACTTTGGTAAATAACATTTGGGGCTTAAGCATCTGTGTGATTCTATGTATGCTGGTATTTATAAATGTAAAAGTGATACAAGCTAAATTACCCATTTTCTTGGGAACTAAGTATAAAAGAATGGTTCTGTTTCTAACCTTTGGCTTAGAGTATCATAGAGTTTTAAATATGGCCAGATTTTAATTTGACGGATAAAAAAATGAGGCATAGAGAAGTTAAATGAATTATGCAAACTCACTAGAGGTAGAGTTGGGGACGTTGTCCAGTGCTCTGTTGTATCATTATGTCACTGCCTGCCCTACTGTTTTCCTGCTCTTTCCCTCCTCTTCTTCCTCCCTCTCAGCCCTGGTCCACCTACCTTAGTGCATGCGTGCACACACACGTATGGCAAAGATCAACAAGGATGCTGGGTTCAGGGTCCTTTTCCCACTGGAGTCTGGCAACACTGTGCCTGCCTAGATATGGTTCTTGGTTGTTGGTCACTTAAAACAATGGCGTAGTTTGAAGGGCTGAATAGACTTCCTTCTTTTTAAGCGTTTCTTTTTATTTATACTTTTGGATCCATGTAATTCCTCTGAGTCATCCACATTATTTTCTACTCTTTCTCAGTTTTCATGACCTGTATTACCATTACAGGTGTCTCTGCTATAATTCAATATACATATTCCTGGAAACCTCATGTTCTACAAAATCATACATTCAGAATAATCTGGCTAATGGGAAATACTGTTTTGGGGCAGTCTGGCTTATGGGAAATATTAAGTTGGGAACAACCACTGTGTATCGATGCTACTTTGCAAGCACAGAGCTAACAAAAACAGTGAAAACCATCATAAAACAGGAGCACAGTTCAGAAGACATACTACATTCCTACTGTATACAGAAATACTTCAGTAAGTATGACTTTAACTCATGAAAATATGTGGGGCTGCTTGATGGAAGGGGATGTCAGGAAGAATATGAGGCTGGTGAGTATTGGAAGACAAGAACAAAACAAACCAAGACCTTTGCATGAGATCATGCAAAGAGAATCATGCACAAGGTACATATAAGACACAGGGCCAGCTGGGCGCCGTGGTTCACGCCTGTAATCCCAGCATTTTGGGAGGCTGAGGTGGGCAGACCACGAGGTCAGGAGTTCGAGACCTGACCGTTAACAGTCTATTCAGCCTGGCGAATATGGTGAAATCCTGTCTCTACTAAAAGTACAAAAAAATTAGCCAGGCGTGGTGTGGTGGTGCACACCTGTAGTCCCATGTACTCAGGAGGCTGAGGCAGGAGAATCACTTGAACCTAGGAGGCGGAGGTTGCAGTGAGCTGAGATCATGCCACTGCACTCCAGCCTGGGCGACAGAGCGAGACCCTGTCTCAAAAAAAAAAAAAAAAAAAAAAAAGACACAAGACCCAGCAGGCTCAGACCATGACAGGAGCAGTTAGAGTGGACTCTGGTACAGTGTGGGGTGCTCTGTTCAGCTGCACTATGAATTTTGCATCCAGCTTCTGTTACTTGGAGATATAAAACAGTAATGTGTGGGGACAAATCGTGGATGAACCAACTCCCGAGTTATGGCATCATCAATCCGCTATGACCGGTCAAATTCACAGTATAGAAACATGTCTTGTAGCTGAACAGAAAACATCCAGCCCTACTACGGCTGCTAAACATCATGGAGTGTACCCATTGGTTTATCCATATAGTGAGTTTTAACATTATTTTTAATATATTGTTCATCCTTAATTTGACAGTGGTCTACCAAGTCTCCCTGAACTCCACAAATTAAATAAAGGTATCTCAGAGGGCCTCTCCCAAGAACTTTAATGCCATGTTCCTAGCAAGCTATAGAAAACATTTGAAAACCCCAAGGGCGAAGTTCCAGGGCTTCCTAGGGGCAAAATCAGTGAGCAGAGTAGTAAACTGATAAAACCAGCACAGAGGCCTCTATGGGGGAAAAAGACACCTTTCTGCAGTTAATAAACAGTACCAAAGAACACTGATTGTCTTCTCAGGGTTCGTAGTCCATTTCTGTTTTTTGTTTTTAAATCTCACCTGTTATTTTTATTTTTAGCTTTTCCATAGTAGTCTGATGGAAATACACTTTATATGTTCTTGTGTGCCAATCAAAAATAAAATAAGCACAATGAATACCTCTAATTGCATAGTCCATGAAAGGCTTGAAAATGATGCAGAGCAGCTGGTTAACACTGCCAATGAGCCATTGGCTGGAGCCCCTTGTAACTCAGCCTTTGATTCTGTCTTCACCAAGCCCCAGCATCCTCAGGGCCCATGGGATGGGTGCTCAGTGGAACTCCAGACTTTGTGGAGGGCTCTGTGGTTCTGCTGCTGGGGAAACTCTGTGTTTCTGAGCCTATGGGAATGGGTCAGAAAGACTGGGAAATGGGGGAGATATAGGAGCAGGAATACAAATGAGGAGCCAGCAGTGCAGGTTGGTGTTATGTCCCATGTCACTTCCTACGAGTAACTTGATAGATTTGCTTCCTTCATGCCCATAACCTTGAATGGACATGAACCACAATATCCGGGCTACATGAGTAAGAGCCCAAACCAGGTCCACCCTCCAGACAGAGTTAGAAAAGGTAGACATCTCTTGTAGCTGACTGGAGCAGGGGGCTCCCGTGGGGCAGTAATCCAGAAGGTCTTTAAAGAATGAACAGGATTAAAGTAAGTGAAAATGGAAAGCTGAAGGCAGGGAAGGAAAATGAGGCTTAGGGAGAATTCTGGGCAAGGGAAAATTACAGAGTGATTCCTTAGGGCTTGTGAGTCTAACAATTTTGATGTCAATGGACCTCATTCTTGGAACCACAGGGCAACTGATTGACTTGAGTTTTCTTTTTTGCTATATTCTTGCCACACACGCAATGGATGCTCATTGAAAATTGATGATAATGGCCATATGGAAAGTCTCAGAGCTCATCTAGGATTTGGGTCCCTGAGGCATGATCAGTGGGTGGAACAGCAGATGGATGGGGCAGAATACTTTTCTCTTCCTTCCTGCGACAGTTGATTATAAGTTATAAAAATGGGCATTCTCTTTGTGATCTTAGCTTCCAAAATGATGGAAGGTTATCACTATTTATTATTACTACTTCCTCAGCAAACTCAGAGAATCAAAGAGTGATATTGATTATTTAGATGTAGCAATGGTGGACTTAAGCTCTCACAAATCAGGGTCATCTAAAGATATATGTCTTCTTATTTTAGCCTGACCGGTTATTTAAGAATCCGAGGTACCTTTACCTTTTATTTGAAGTTCCTCAATTTGATAAGAGCCGTACCAAGCAGTCAGTTCTGTTTCTCTTTCAGCTCTCTGCCAAGCTTTTGTGTGGCTTAAGACACTGGGACTGGGAAAAGACTGCAGTGTTTGTTAAATGGAAATTATACTGAGCCTTGAGGATTTGAATGCATGGGGAGAGGTACATTTTGGCTTTCCTTCCTTTGTAAAATGCAGGTTAACTGATATCCAGAACAATGGTGAGAAAACACCAATTAACTTAATGTATGAAAGACAGTAAAATAAACAAGGTGGGCAGTCCTGTTTGTGAGGCATTTTCAAACTCTTTGCTGTGTAAG
>NW_012098122.1:19193-43876 GCF_000951045.1 Mandrillus leucophaeus
TCCCAGCTACTCAGGAGGCTGAGGCAGCAGAATTGTTTGAACCTGGGAGGTAGAGGTTGCAATGAGCTGAGATTGTGCCGCTGTACTCCAGCCTGGGTGACAGAGTGAGAATCTGTCTCAAAAAAAAAAAAAAGACTTCATTCATAGGAAACGCTTGATGTGTACAGGACAAAATAAGTGCTTAATAATAGTTGGTGGCCATGAGGATTTGTGGTACTAGCAATCCCCCATTTGCTAGTTAAGAAGCATTTTTGAGCCTGGTGCCATATCTCTGTCCCATATATATATGCCTGTGTGGTCACAGTTATTGCCCGTTGAATCATAGTGGAGACCTCGAGAATTCTTACTGGTAACATCGGATAATTTTTTCATCATTTTTGTGTCCACTTTAGCATGAGACCAGTACACAGTTTGATCTTCAGGGGAGAAAAGGAGACTTTCTCACAGATTTATATTTCAAATTGTTTGCAAGGCAATTGATAATGAAAAGAGAAAACCTACTTACTCTTCAAGTTCAAAGCATAATGAAAGAGGCTTGAAGAGGGTAGACTTCTGAATATATTCCATAAACAGTATCTCTTTTCAGAGCTTTTGAGAAAACCCTTGTTCAAAAAAAAATGTGAGCAACAGTTGTTATTCATGAATTCTAGATGTGTAAATTGTGTGATCAAAATGAGAGGAAAAAGAGCAGTCTCAAGGGAATAAGCATTTTGTCTACATTTAAGTCTTTTGGAAATGATATGTTTGAAAATAATATACCCGTTAAATATATTTCCTTAAATTGTTTAGATAAACTATTTCTGTTGTAGTTTCTGGTAAATAGTAATATGAAATGGTTTCTATTTCATTGTGAATAACTTCATTCCTTTTTAATTCAGCAGAAAGCTCCAAATAGATCTGTAAAAAAGACTGCAGAAATCCTCTGAAATGAATAAACTATTTCTAGCCTTAAAATTCATGTTTCCACAATGGAATATACTATATTCAGCCACCATCACAAAAAATGTCTTTCTTATCGGTGCTGCCCTAGCTAAATGTGAACTTTAAAAACTGGAAAATCAGGCACTTTGTAGACAGTTCACTCTTTGTTTTATATTTTTGGGCTAAGGAAAAGACATTGCCCAAGGAATTATTTCTGGAAGGAGTCTAACTTCTCAATCAGCATAGTAGTTTAGCCTCCAATATTTTTGTTGTTTTGAGAATTGATAGTGACCCTAAATATAACAAAAGAATATTGATTTCTAAAGCATGGATCATGTTGGTTCCTAAAAAGTGAGTGATAATGTAGCAATTAAATTCCGTCCCTATATTATACACAGTTGGTCAGGCTATCAGCAGAATGCCGTCATCATTATTGAATTGCGTAATAAACACTTGGGGCAGAGTGCTATAGTGGAAATAAAACTACATTTTGGTTTAGGACTTCCTGCCCTAGCCCATGGCCCATAGAGCCAAGCCTTCACATTTCATGAAGTTGTGAGGGGAAAGAGACAGGCATTGGCCTCATGGTAGCAGCTGCTGGAAGGTTCTTTTCCTAGCTCATTTTCTTTCCTCATTTTTCACATTTTTCCAGGGTGACATCACATGTGGTCACTATTTATATGCATCTCCCAAGCCCGCATTTTAGCCAAGACATTTCTCAGGGGCTCCAGACCCACAATCTAGTGGTCAACATACTCTCTACTTGGTTGCTCCATAGATCCCCTAAGTCAAGGCATGAAAGTCTAAACTGATCGTGACAGTCCTCTCCCATCATCACCTCCAAACCTGTTTCTTTTCCTGCATTTCTTTTGAGCAACTAGCACGTTTCCAGTCATTCATCCACATCAGAAACCCCCCGATGCCGCCAGCTCTTCCTTTCTCCTCACTTTCAGTGTTTAATGGAACACTAAGCTCTGCCAATTCTACCTCACAAATGTCTTGCCTGGCCATTCCTCCTTTCTGTGCCACCCATCTTCACCTTATTTCAGGCCTTCCTCATTTCTCACCTGAATCTTTGTAATCATGGCCTCTAGAGCTGGCTTCATGGATCCCTACTGACCATCAGTCCCATGTGCCTCAGCCATAATGCCAGTCACAGTTCTCAAAGAGCTCTTCCCTTCCTCCCTTCCTCATCCAGGCTGTGCCTGGTAATCTGGAGTGAATTTTCCACTCCATCCTGGCAGTCTTCCAAATACTTATCCAGAGACTCAGCTTACAGCTCAATGCCTCTTTGAAGCCTTTCTCAACCTTTGCAGAGTTGAGATCTAACTATTCTGCTAAATGTAAATCTAACTCTTCATACATTTTCTCTTGTTTACCTGTCTCCCCACTCTCCTGTCAGAGTCTGAGTTACTTGAGGTTGTGAATTGAGTCTTATCCATGTCTGTCTCTAATATCTAGCATGGTATGTCTCATTTATAGCAAACATCCATAAATGATTGAGTGAGTGAGCGAACGTGTGGGTGGTTTTTCCTGGGGTGGGAAGGGTTGGGAAGGTACCACGTAGCCAGTGTGAGCCTCCCTTCAGCCTCTATGACTTTCTGATGAGCACGCTTACAGGTAGTGACTTCTCTTGACCCTTACCGGTTAGATACATGCTCTGGGACCAGAGCTGCCGAATGTAAACCAGTAGTTTTAAAAAGTTATTATTCTCTCCGTAAAGATTGGGTTTTTATAGGCAAAGGTAACAAGGCTGAACACAACCAAGTGAACCCAGTGAATTATATTTATTTCAGTGAGGTGTCTGTATGCACTGTGGCCATCCCAGAGGCCTTACTTTCAATTCATATCCACTAACTCAAGGGGGCTCTACTGCCACCCAGCACTCACACCGCCTTTCTCTTCTGCAGAGGCTTTCGCACAGTCTGTTCACGACTTCATACTTTCTCCTGCACTTAAACCTTTAACATTTCTCTATCCCTGCCTCTCAGCTAACTGGGCTTGCAGGCAATCAGAAAGAGCTTCCCTGTGTACCTGCCACCACAGCTTCTCAGTTTTCTGCATTCGCTGGCTAGTCTCCCTTACTGTGGAGGAATTGTTGATGCGCCTGGGAAGGCCACACCCTCCACTTGAAAGATCCGGTCCCCTCCCACCTTTTTAAGAACATCACTCCATCAGTTGTCCCTTTCTCTTCTGAATCGTCAGTTTTCCCCTGTCCACCAAGCTGTTCCCCATCAGCATACAAACATGCTGATTTCTTCCCCTCATACCATGCCCCTCTTCAGCTTCCATCCCATTTATCTGCTCTCTTTTACCTTGACTTGCCTAAACTCATAACTTATTTGTCTTTTTTCAGTCTCTCTTTGCAGTTTTTAAAGCTTTTAATTTTGGTAAAATATATACAACATCCAACTTACCATCTCAACCTTTTTTTTTTTTTTTATTTTTTTGAGATGAAGTCTCCCTCTGTCACCCAGGCTGGAGTGCAATGGCACGATCTCGGCTCACTGTAACCTCCGCCTCCTGGGTTCAAGTGATTCTTCTGCCTCAGCCTCGCAAGTAGCTGGAATTACAGGCATGTGCCACACACCTGGCTAATTTTTTTTGTATTTTTGTAGAGACGGGGTTTCACCATTTTGGCCAGGCTGGTCTTGAACTCCTGACCTCAAGTGATCCACCGCCTCAGTCTCCCAAAGTGCCGGGATTACAGGCGTGAGCCACTGTGCCCAGCCCATCTCAACCATTCTTCAGTGTGCAATTCAGTGATGTCAGGTACATTCACATTATTGAGCCACCAATCTGCAGAATGTTTTCATCTTGCAAAACTGAAATTCTGTACCCATTAAACATTTAACTCCTCATTTTTCCCTCCTCCAAGCCCCTGGCAACCACCCTTATACCTTCTATTTCTGTGAATTTGATTACTCTGGGTAATCTTCCATTCTCTCCTGAACCCACCTTCATCAGGCTTTTGCTCCTACATTCCCCCTCCACTGCTTTTCTCAGGGTCACTGTGGCCTCCACTTGCTGGATCTGACAGTCATTTCTCAGCCTTTGGCTGATTTGACCCGGCAGCAGCCATAGGCACAGTGGAGCACTCCCTCCTCCTTGAGACACTGTCTTCACTTGGTTTCCAGGGACCTTGTTGGCCTGTGTTTTCCTCCTTCCTCACAGACCACTCCCTCTTAGTCTTCTTCCTCTTCTTGCCTCTAAAGGTTGGGATGTCCCAGGGCTGAGTGCATGCCTCTCTTCTCTAATCTTCACTCACTCCACTTTAGAGTATTCTTGCCATGCCATTTATACTCTTACAGTTCCCAACATTTGTCCCCGAGCTGCAGCTGTGAACGCTTCCTTACCTGCATATCTAATAGGTGTCTCAACATTTGCATCTCCAGAGTGACTCTTGACCTGCTCCACAATATCTGCTATAGGCTTCCACATCTGAGGATGGCAACTCCATTCTTCCAATTTCTGAGGCCAAAATTGGGAGTCCTAATTGACTACTCTTTTTCTCTCAAACCTCCATCCAATCAGCAAATACGGTTGGCTTTACTTTCAAAAGATGCAACCTGAATGTGGCCACTTCTCGTCACTTCCACTCTGCCACTCAGGTCTAACCGCCTTCTTACATTGCTTGGGTTGTCACCTCCTCCCTGGCCTCCCTGTCTGCCCTAGATTCCAAACACAAATCTAGCAAGAAGAGCCTATGAAAATGTGAGCCACCCTCTGCTCCAAGCCGTCCAATGGCCAGGAAATGGCAGATTTTTATAATGGCCGAAAGCCCTGTGTGATTGCCTACTCCATGACCTCATTGGCCTCTCTTTCTGATTTTCTCACCCTTGTTCCCTCGCTGGAGTCACACAGCCTTCCCTGGTGTCTCTGCAGTATGCCACCCTGCTGCTACCTTAAGGCTTTTCTGCTCGCTGTCCGCCTGGGGAGAGGCTCAGCCCTCAAGGATCCCGTGCCTTCCTCTCTTCTTTCCATCAGCTCTGCACTCAGACGTCACCTTGGTTGCGAATTCTTCCCTGGTCACCCTGTTTAAAGTTGCCACGCCTCTCCCGCACTTCCTAGTTCTTTTTTCTTCTTTATTTTTCTTTCTAGCACTTACCACCCTGTAACATGCCATGCATTTCCCTTGTCATTCGTGTTTGTGTCACCCCACTGGAGGGTGAGTTCTGGAGAGCAGGAGTTCTTCGCCAGCGTTCGCTGGGTTCGCCCACTGCTTAGAACTATTGCTGGTGCATAGTAGGTACACAACAAGTATTCCTTGAATGACTGTAGAGAAGGGGCTTTCACAACACAGAAAATTGTAATTGCCCACTTCAGCCTCCTAAACTATAGGCTTCATTTGAAATTTCAAGTTCTTATTTTATCCAAAAGAGAACAAAGCTGAGTTAAACATTGCTCCAAACGGTATCTGGTTTCTAAGGACATATAGATGAAATTGTAATTTAGGTTGCTATGGACACGTTAATACATATAAAATATTTATGACAACTATAGTATTTGTATTACATACAAGAAAATTACTTTGAATTTGCAAATCAATTCATATAAAATTTATTTTCTTATGGGACATTAACTCTATTACAGTAGCTTTGAATTTTCTGAATTATATTTACTTAAAAATGTCACTGGCAATATCTTTGAGGGTTACTTTTTTTGGATAAAACTTGTGGCAATGATTCCTCCTTTGACTGCTTCAGCAGTATGTTAAAACTGGCACGGAACCTTTGAATAGCTTTTGAATTTTTACCTCGTTTGAAATTAAACAGTTACGTAATTAATATCATATGGGATAAATTTTGAATTCTGCATGATTTCTACTTCAAAATGATGCCTATTGCCTTCATTCTACTTTATGTTTGACACAAGTATTTGAAAAACCTGCGTAGTGGTTATCTTGCTTAGTGGAACTATAATTTACTTCACGTAAAAAGGAGGATTCATTTCTTTATCTTGGAAGTCTTTAAAAATATACTGATGCATTTCCATCCCAAATTAGCAAGTCTCCTAGAGGGACAATAATTTTATCTTTGCTAACTGAAGATCTTACATGGCCTCATGCGTAAGATTATTTACTACACATAATATTAAAATTAAAAAAAGTTTGATATGCCACTAAAAGACTTTTAAATAGGAGAGATCTAATCAATCGTGTATGTGAACGTGTTGCGTATACTACAAAACCTCTAGATCCTCTTTACCTTTGCAAGGGGTGTGGGTAGTTTTGGCTTTCCTTATATTTTTATTTGTTATTTGTGAAGTATATAATAAAAGAAAATCTAAGAAATTGAGGGTTAACAGAATTAATAGACTGTTAACTGAAGTGTAATAGACTGTTTCACGGTATATTTGACTTCAAAAGCTTCCAGCAAAGATAAAAATCCTGGAAAAAAAACGTTCTGGTTTGGTCATTTTTATATAAAAGTCTTTCTTTTTTCCAGCAAAGAACATTTCTTTTATGGTTGAGAGTTTCAATATTTATGTAATTAGCAGCTCACAGCAGTGCCTTGTTTCATTCTTGATTCTAATCCTGAAATGATGATAACATACCAGCAAAGCAGCAGCCGTGGAGTCCACGGAGCCTACTTCTCTGCCTTTTTTCTGTCTCCCTGTAGAGAGAAGTCCACTCTCTTCTCTGATCCCAGGGTAGTGTAAATTTGGGCATGCAGAAGGTCAATGTTCCTCAGCATCCTTAGGATTCATTTTCTTTGCATTTCCCAGATTACTCACCTTGCAGCAGTTGTCAGATCCCTTAACTAGTAACTAGTTTTCTTCGAATTATGGTACCACAGAGACTATCTGTGGACTGGCTGGTAAGAGACTGTTACCAGCTGTTCAGCTTTAGTCAGGCAATAAGGTATTTGTTACACTTCAAATACTTAATCATGTGATTTAGCGAAGGGCCATTTGAGCTCTAAAGCCTCACAATGGAAAGTTTCTGAGACCTCTGCCCTCCCTCTCACACCCCAGAGAATCCCTAGTCTCCTGCCTTCCTCTCATGCTATCTGCATGACTGCTGCTAGCCTGCTCAGCCAGGAAGATGGTCCGCCACAGACCCCTGTTCGCTGCCCAGGGTCTCAGGACCCCTGTCCCGAGCGGAGTCCCAAGCGGTGTTGTACTTGCCAGGAAGCTCTCTGGGCTCTTCTGCACCCTTGGGGAACCGTGTCCCTGCAGTAATCTGTACTCATGTTTATTCCCACACTTCTCTCTAGAATTTAAGTCATGAGCTGTGTGTCTCCCTTTCTATACTCGGAGAGTGTCAGAGGAGGCCTGGTGTCCTAGTTATATTTCATTTTTCAACTGTCGTTTGCTGAACTCCAGACACTGCTAACTGCTTTGCATGCATCACTTCACTTCTTCTTCCTAATGTTTACAAGGTGCAAATGAACCAAACACATACAACTGGCACTGTGATGAGTGAGGGAATATAGATACATTGATCATTGAATGGAGCTAGAGAGAACTGTTAGGTAAGTTGAGCATTAATTTAGTGGAAAGAGAAACCTTCAAACTAACTTACAGATTTTTCACTTATTGTACAGAACTATTATTTATTTATTTGTGTCTCATGGAACCCAGTAATAGCTATCATAATAATGATAGTGATTATTCTTAGAGTGCTTCACTCTGTGGCAGGCACTGCTCTAAGGGCTTTATATGTATCATCCCATTCAATCCTTTCACTAATTCAATGGAGCCAGTACTATTAATGTCCTCATATTACAGATGCAGAGATTGAGGCATAGAGAAATTAAATAATTACTTCCACGTTCATGCAGCTAAGTGGTGGGACCAGAATTTGAACTCAAGCTGTCTGACCTGAGGACCTGGAACCGGGCTGGGTTTCCAGCAAGAAAGGACAGTGCCCATCTTGGGCTGGGTGGAAACATGACACTGAAGACATGGGCTCTTTGTTCTGGAGAAAATATTAGGGACCTGGTCAGAGCTCACTTTTAGTAATAAATATTCAATTCAATGAATATTTGTTAAGCTTTTACTGTACAACAATGAACAAAGATCCTAATCTTCATGGAGCTTCCGTTCTAGGAGGAGAAAAGAGAATATTCACATCTATCTACATGACTAAATTGCATTGCTATGTTAGAAGGTTATTTATGTGCTAAGATAAAAAGAAAATGTAGAACAGAGGAAGAAGGTTAAGATGGTTACGAAAAAAGTTTTAAGGAGGTGATCAGGGAAGACCTCATGGTTCGTATTGGAGAATTGTTGATCACATTTCTGTTGTTTGACCCGACTTCTTTGTTGATCTGTTAAGAGATGCAGGCTGAGATCTTTACTCACTCAAAACTTGTAAGGAACTGCTTAATATTTCTGCCCATTTAACCCTGGAAGCGTCGGGTTGTTTTGTCTGCAGAGACAGGGGTGAGTCAGCCCATGGGTTCTGCTTTATTGGCTGGGTAGCACTCCCTTACTGCAGGGCAGTTCTGAATGTGTGCCCCATGGGTGCTGAGTCATGGGGCTGGGTGGGGTGTCTAGAGGAGTGGGAAGTGAAGGTCAGACACCGAGGATGTTGCAGAGCTGAGACAGGAATTTCAGGATGGATAGAAAGATGTAGCTGAGATTCTTCTAGAGAGACCCTTGCCTGCCTAGGTGAAGATAGGGATGGATTGTCCAAAGAGGGCAGATGACCCTAGATCCTACCTCTACCCAAGGACTATCTCCACCAAGGCAGTGGTCCCAGGAAGAGCAGCAAGAGGGTGGAGATAACAGAGCAGCCCCCTCAGTACTGGGAAAACAGCAGGTTCCATGCACTTTTGTGGTGGGCCAGGGCTTTAGATGAATAAGTGACAGATTCACCTCTTACCCAGTTATTGAGACATCATGATGTGTGCTAAGATTCTGAAATTAAATTTCCATGATAACATGTTTATGGTGTCATTTGGTCTTCCTGTGTGGAACTGGTATGGATTTCGACTTCCAAGATGAGATCTTCTCTTCGGACTATAAAACAGGATGTTGCAAATGAGGTTCCCAGCTGTCCTGGTCTGTCGGCACGGCTGCTTGATGGCTCTCGTCATGGCTGCTCGATGGCTGTGGTGGCTGATAACTCAGGATGTTGTTGCTGGAGAGCGGGGAACTCGTCCAGATCCTCCTGAGACACCACTTTCCTTTTTCATACAAAAACAACACTCTCCTTCCAATCGTGCTGACTGCACACCAGATTCCATTGACTGTTTTTCTACCCTACCCTGCTTATTTTTATTCATCTGGCTACTTTATTTTAGGGATTTGCAGAGCTTATCTTGGCAGCGGTGACTCTTATTGTTTTATTTCTGGCTGCTCGGCTTTCATGTGAATGCTTCCATTAAGAGGTGGACGTGGGGAGGACGTGGTTCTGGGGTTCCGGTTTGCTGCCTAGGTATGTTGGCACAGATAGAGCTGTGGCGGCCCAGCTCCGCGCTGCAGAGCCAGACCCAGGCTGGGATTCCAGCAGGAAAGGACAATGCCCATCATGGGCTGGATGGAGGATACGTGGCACTAAAGACATGTGCTCTTCTTTCTGGAGAAAATATTAGGGACCTGGCCAGAGATCACTTACTTTTAGTACAGAGCTATAGAATCTTTTTAATGCCTGGTGACCAGGCACCTGAAATGGGTCAGTCATTTTTTTTGTTTGTTTTACAAGCTATACCCATATGAACAACTGATGTTGCCTGTATGCAGTTCTATGAGGCAGAATCAGTAGATTCAAGACAGGACTTTGGTGTCACACAAAACTGGATTAGTTCTTGGCTCTGCCACTGACTAACTCTGTGTCCTTGGGCAAGTTACCTAACCTCTCTGGTCTTTAGTGCCTGCATGTGATTAGGAATCATAACAGCACCTGCCTTACTAGGTTGTGATGAGGATTACATGAGGAAAAAAAACCCCACAAATTTTCTGTGATCATGGACAACTCAAAATATGCAAAGCTCCATATTCCAAGTCAGATTCTTGTTGCTCTGATTGTATCAGAAACTAACTGAGGAGTTCAGAGTAAGAATCTAACCTAGCAATGCTTAATTCCAGATTGGCTAAGATTTTCTTTCCCAAATTAGGTTATTTCTCAGGTACTAGCCTGGTATCCAAACCACACCCTTTCTGGGAACTACCTCTGCTCTTAGGACAGCAACATCTGTGGAGGCTTGGTTTAGGTAGAGAAAGCAGAAATAGGTTGTCATCTGTTCACCTGGCTTTCTCATAGCACAGTGGGAATCAGCCGGACATCTCCAGAATCCTGATGTCCAAGTTTCTGGCTACGAACCCCAGGCTTTAGGATGTTAAAAAAAAAAACTCTCCAAATGATTGCAGTGTGCCAACAAGATTGAGAAACAATACACGCATATTTTGTTTAGGGAAATAGCTCATAAGCCGACTCACTAACACCTCTATACAAGCATATTGATAATAGAATTAGAGCAATAAATAACAAAGGCAAACACAAATTCTTTATCAGCATGTATCTCTAGCTTTTAAAAGCTTACTTATCTTTCTGTCACTCAAACCCTACCACCTTTTCACAGCCCCTTGCCCATTTGCCCCCTCTTATTTGGTTGCCGTTGAAGACAAAGATACTAATTGCCTTTCTAACATTTTCCTGTTATCTATGAGTTCTTATTCTTTCTATCTTTCCTGAGTGGGAGAACCTTGATTACTCACACTTTGATGTATCTGTCATTGTTAGTGGTGCTTCCGGCATGGCTCTGCCCTTTCAAAGGCAGAGTTAGGAGTGCTTATATCTCTCTGTGAACCATGAATGGACTGCCTGCTCATGTCTTTAATTCAACTAAGTCCTAGATTCATTCCTTCCTTTCTCTCTTTTTCTCTCCCCTTTAAAGAGGGACCAGATGTTGTTTTATTTCTTGGTTATCAGGACAGAAAAAATTTTGAACATGTACGTATATCTTTCACTCCCACTATTTGTAAAGGGATTATCTATTCTGGATTGTCAGATTCAAAACATCTTGATCCAGACTCACTTCCACTTCCCTTCTAGATGTCTTCCCCATGGTGGGTTCTCAAAGACACAAGATGATTTCCATATCAGCCTAAGCAAAGCATCAAAAAGCAAACATGCCCATTTTTTTTTTGCACCCTCTTCCTCTCTTCTGTTAACAAAGTTGAGGATTAAATGATACTCAGAGAAAAAGCAAGTCATATATTTGGAAGCCTATGCATCAAAATAGAGTGTTTATGTAAGGTTAATACAATCAGCAATTCGAGCCAAGCTTCATGTTGTTACTTCTAGAGTTAAGCCCATCAGCCCACCTATTTTTTTCAGTACTTTCCTTTTTTATCCATGATTTTCATCACTTTCTTACCTTCCGGGCTTATACGAAGACCATGTTGACTTTATCTTGGTTGAATTTTGGACACATAAAAGTGCAGTGAAGATTTAATTGCTGTATCTTCCTGATAATAAAGCTGGTCTTGCTTGGCATTATTCCATGGAGAAAGAGTGGTCTTGTGTGGGGAGCTCTGTCCATCTTTAGCGTTGGGCACATAAGTGACAGAGGCTTTCAGAGCCTTAGTTTTGTCATCTTTAGGTGGGGCTACTGCTGCTACATGCGGTGGTTTAAATGAGGTGCCAGATGTGAAGCTCCAGTGTCGGGCATGCTTGAATTGGTCAATGCATGACAAACTTTGCCAACTGTCCTTCATCTACCTTCTCCCAAATGCCTACCTCTTTATTTGTACCATTTTTAAAGCGCAATTAGGGCATCCTGCCTTATGTTTCATCCTGGTTTGCCTCATCTTACTTTTCAAAATTTAAACTCCTTGAAAGTAGGCCTGAAGTGGTTTCCCATTTCCGTAGATACTCCATCCTTAGTGTACATTGAGGATGCATACCTAATTCAGCATGGAGTGAATGAAACTAAACAAAGAAAAAAAAAGGAAAGCTTTTGTTTTTCTGTTTTTCTGTTTTGTTTTAACTTGGGCAATGCTGATCTGGGGAACTGTTTTTGTATAGCCAGTGAAAGTGTCTAAGCTGTGTGTAGATTTTGTAATAGAGTTTCATCCTTGTTAATGTAGAAATTGTAACACAAACCCAAGACAACAGGGGACCCATTGCATAGGTGAACTGTCACTAACTCAGTGGACAGTTGGTCTGCCTGTTTGTCCAGCAATGTAGGCCTGGGCATGGCAGAAGCTCACTGTTACCTTATAACTTTATGAATGTGTAATGTGTAGCCTGGTTCCTTTCAGAAAGGAATCCTAAAAAAGTACATATAGAATAGCATAATTAAAAACAAGAATTAAAAGAGATCAGACACAACTTAAAATAATGGGAAAATGAAGGCTGTATCAGGTAAACCTCCTTTTCCTTTCAGCTAGCAGGACTAATCTCATCCCTTGAGAGGCTCTGACCAGCCCTTAGCACAGCTGCTTCTGGGATGCAGTCAGACTGCCAGGGAAGAAATTACTTGGAAGAAAAAATGCCAGAGTTTCCCTTTAAACCTGGAGATTATGGAAGAAAAGATAAGAAGGGGGGAGAGCAAATATAATCTGCATTGTAAATAGTAATGAAAATACCAGACTGATACGCTAATTAGTGCAGTATTCTAGCACATTTTTAGCAAATGGTTATTAATGATGCCATTAGTAAGTTTAGCCCAGAATTGAATATTAGCTGAATTTGTAAGTCATTTTGTAACTTATTTGTCTTACCATTACATTTTTCCCAAGTTTGAAAACAGAACACTTTTAAAATTCAGATTATATGATGGAATATATATTCTACAGTGAAATGTCAAATTTATTAACATAATATGTGAATATTTAATTACAGTATTGGTGGGTTTGTATTTTATAACTTCTTGTGATATTTAACTGCTGCTATTAATTATGATGATGAAACAAAATTTCTTGGATTTTGAATATTTTTGACTTAAAATATTTGAATTCAGAATAAATTTGACTTATTCACATAAATCTTAGCTCTGAAAAAAATGTTAGAACTCATCTAGTTTTATATACTTTAATATTACCTATTCAGAAACAAAGGCCTAGAAAATTGAGAACTTTCTCAAACATTTCAGGTGGTTGTAGATTTAGAACTAGTCTTCTGCTCTCAGGTTAGAGTGGTTTCTATTATTAATTTTATGCCTCGTTGTCCTCTAAAAGGTTCGTAGCTATGTGACAGTATTTCTACAAAAATACTATTTTCTTCTTGCTTAAAGAAACATTAGTGACACTGAAATCACAGAAACACTCTCATTACCTAAAATAGTTCTTGAAATATTCTACGCGCATATATTCTATATCTTGTTCATTCAATTAGATAGTATAGTTCTAGCAGTTCTCAGGAAAGGTAAAGTTTGGAATGTAAACTGGACCCTCAGTGGAACTTCCTTGGAGTTGAACCTGAAGGAAACAACACATACAAGTTTCCTGGGCAAATTTCCAGCCGTGTAGCACATCAAGATCACTACGTCTAGTCAAGTGGTTCAAAAAGAAAGAACGCAAGAGACTTCCGGAATTCTTTTCTATTTAGATTCTAAACATTCGTGAAAGGAGGCTTGCTCCAATATTTTCCTTAATTTAATATGAGGAAATTCACAGTTTGCTCTGGCCTCTTAATTCTTTTTAAGTGAAACGAAATTCTTTGTGCAGAGAAAGAATAAGAATGCTGATGGGCGAATGAGACAGAGATATGTATACACACAATTACATATGTTATCATAATGTGTATATATTACATATCACAATCAAATAAGCAATGCAGGGATATTTCTAAAGACACAGAAGTATCTACAGTGAGAAGTCATCCTCCCATTCACTCCTGTCTGCCTAGCCAGAGATCCTTTCTCCAGAAACAACCACTTTAAACAGTTTCTTGTGTAGCTTTCCGGACATAATCTACTTATACTTAAATAATTATGTAAATATTCATTAAAACCTGCAAATACTATATGCACTGTCCTGCAACTGTTTTTTTTTTTTTTTTTTAACATTTAGAATCAATTTTGAAGTTTGTTTTGTATCAGCACATATAGAGCTGCTTCATTCATTTTTGTGGCTGCATAGTATTAGTATTCCATTATGGAATATAATGTTTAATATTACATTCCATCACACAAAATAGAATTAATATTATATTAATATCGATTGATTTAATTTTAGCATATTTATGATGTTTGTTAATGGTATATTAATACTTAACCAGTCCTGTATTTTATTTTCTTTCCATCTTTTGCTCTTTGAAACCATACTGGCCGGGCGTGGTGGCTCACGCCTGTAATCCCAGCACTTTGGGAGGCCAAGGTGGGCAGATCACCTGAGGTCTGGGGTTTAAGACCAGCCTGGTCAACATGGTGAAACCCCATCTGTACTAAAAATACAAAAATTAGCTGGACATGGTGGTGTATGCCTATAATCCCAGCTACTCAGGAGGCTGAGGCAGGAGAATTTCTTGAACTCAGAAGGCAGAGGCTGTAGTGAGCTGAGATCACACTACTGCACGCCAGCCTGGGCGACAGAATGAGACTCTATCTCAAAAAAAAAAAAAAAAAAGGAAAAAAAAAGGAACCATGCTAAAAAAAAATAGGTCATTTGCATATGTATAAGAATATCTGTAGATAAGAAAGACTGCTAGGTTAAAGTGTATGTGCAGTTGTAATATTTACAGATATTACCGAAAAATGTCCTTCATTCACATCACCATGGCCTCAATATTACAATGTGTTTATCAGATTTTTTTATATTCACCATTCTAATAGATGAAAAATACTATCCCATGTAGTTGTCATTTGTGTCACTCTAATTTGAGTGTGGTTGATCCTTTTTTCATATGCTTAAGAGCCATTTGTATATCATTTTCTGTGAGCCATCTGTTCATATCTTTTTTTTTTCTTGTTTACGATTTGTCTTATTTCTGTCAACTGTAGAAACTCTTTCTGTGTATAAAAAATTTGCCTATTGGGTTTATGAATTGTAGAACTTTCCATCCTCCCCCATTCCTTGATTGTCATAAATGTTTATGGTGAATATTTTGATTTAAAAATGCCATACTTTTGTGTGTGTGTTGAATCTGGCACTCTCGCTTTATACTATTCATACAAAGCCTTCCCCATTCTGAGATCGTAAACACAACCCATGCTGTCCTGGTGCTGTTACGGCTTTTCACAGTAGATCTCTCATTCATCTAGACTTTATTGAGATAAAAGGTGCGAGATAGGTAGTCATGTTTTTTGTTTGTTTGTTCGTATTAGACGGCTATTCAGTTTTCTCAAACTACTGGCCTTGTGTCTTTTCCCTGTTGATTTGAAATGCCACCTTTATTACACACTTCAGTGGTCCCCAACCTGTTTGGCACCAGGGACCGGTTTTGTGGAAGACGGTTTTTCCCCAGGCCAGAGTGGGGGATGGTTTCGGGATAACTCAAGTGTATTACTTCATTGTGCACTTTATTTCTGTTATTACTACATTGTAATATATAATGAAATAATTATATAACTCACCATAATATAGAATCAATGGCAGCCCTGACCTTGTTTTCCTGCTCTAGATGGTCCCATCTGAGGGGGATGAGAGACAGTGACAGATCATCAGGCATTAGATTCTAACAAGGAGCACGCAACCTAGGTCTCTTGCATGCACAGTTCACAGTAGGGTTCGTGCTCCTATGAGAATCAATGCCCGAGATGATCTGACAGGAGGCGGACCTCAGGCGGTAATGTGAGCAGTGGGGAGTGCCTGTAAATACATATGAAGTTTCACTTGCCAGCCTGATGCTCACCTTCTGCTGTGCAGACCTCTACCAGTCAGGTCCATGGCCTTGATTTCCATATGTATGTCTCTTGACTCATTTCTCATCTTAGTAATTCATGCCGTTGACCTTCCCATCTATCTACCACATTGCTTTATGATGTGTTTTTAATATTCAGGAGAGCTCATCCTCTCAGGGCTTTTCTTTGTTGAGAAATACTTTACTATTTTCACATTATTTTACCGTGAGATCTTTAGAATCAACTGATGTAATAACCCCAACAATTTTTTTAAAATTCTGGAAGTATTTTTTTGTTTAAATTGGAAGTGCCTTAAAATATACAGATATAATTGAGATAATTGTCATCACCTTTTAAAATTTTGCCTTAGTAGCATTTTAAAGTTTTTGTCATATAAATTTTGCATATTCCGGCCGGGCGCAGTGGCTCAAGCCTGTAATCCCAGCACTTTGGGAGGCTGAGACGGGCGGATCACGAGGTCAGGAGATCAAGACCATCCTGGCTAACACGGTGAAACCCGTCTCTACTAAAAAAATACAAAAAACTAGGCGGACGAGGTGGTGGGCCCCTGTAGTCCCAGCTACTCGGGAGGCTGAGGCAGGAGAATGGCGTGAACCCGGGAGGCGGAGCTTGCAGTGAGCTGAGGTCCGGCCACTGCACTCCAGCCTGGGCCACAGAGCGAGACTCCGTCTCAAATAAATAAATAAATAAATAAATTTTGCATATTCCTTAAGATTTTCTGGGGATTTTGCCCTTTTGCTATTATCATAAATTATATGTCTTCTTTTGTGTCATTTTGCTGGTGTGTGTAAAATATATAAAATATCCCTTAGTAAGGTTGTTTAAAAATAAATGTTGTATTCTACCAAATGCCTTTTACATATCCTTGAAGATGGTCATGTACTATTTTACTTTGGTCTGTTTATAAGGTGAATTGTTTTGATAGTATAAGATCTTTGTATTCCCTATGCTCCCATAAAAAAGGATGATTTCATGTCCTTTGCAGGGACATGGATGAAGCTGGAAACCATCATTCTCAAAATTATTCCTTAAAAGTTTGTTGGAATTGTCCCTCTGAAGCTAACTAGTCCTGATTTTGCTTGTTTGTGTATTTATTTATTGGAGGGAAGGTGGCTCTTTAACATCTATTTAATCTGTGATATTGACATATTTACATTTTCTGTGTTTTCTTTGGCTAAGGTATGGTTCCTTAAGTGTATGTTACATATTTACTGATAATCTTCAGTTACTGTTTGAGTCCCTCCTGATATAGGGTGAGGTTATCTATTATTGTTGAGTTGTTTTCAAAAGTGGTGGTTCTTTCCTTATATTCTGTGTTTTATGGAATTTGACAGTCACGTCTCCCATTCATTTTGATATTAAAGACTAGATATGAAGATATTAAGGACTATTGCATAATTTTATCAGTGGGATGGTAATACTGTAGGCCATACTGTATGGTTACACTGTTCTGAGGACTATGATTGCTTTCTTTGGTACGTTTGCCCAGTGGTATCCAGTTTTACTGCTGATTGTGCTTCATAGAATCAGTTCTTAATAGACACAATTTATCTCAGTCTTATATATTATAAGCTTTCAGTAATTCTAGTGAATAAAATACTTGGTTATTGTCTGTTATGTGTTCATTTGTAAAGAATGTAAAAGACATGTTCCTACAAAAATTAGCCAGGCGTGGTGGTGCGTGCCTGTAGTCCCAGCTACTCGGGAGGCTGGGGTGGGAGGATCACCTGAGCCCGGGAGGTTGAGATTGCAGTGAGCTGAAATCGTGCTACTGCAGTCCGGTACAGGCAACCAAGTGAGATCCTGTCTCAAAAAAAAAAAAAAAAAAAGCAAACTTGAATTAATAATTTTGGTAAATATGTATGTGTTCAGATGTGTTAAAGGATAGCATTTTACATACTTGTCTGGTAGAATGAGTTGGAAATAAAATAATTTTTAGATACAGTAAAAAGTTCTTTAGAGAGCTAAAAAGTTTTAACAGCATTTTTGCTTTTCCAAATCCCATGTGTTTCAGAATTTGTCAAGGAAATAGAAAAAGGAAATAGAAATCACCATGCTGTAGTAACAGAGGTGCAAAAAAAATGATAATGTTGGTCAAAATGTATAATGTTAAGAAAAACAGTGTTTGTGGTTAATGAAAGTATATTGATTTTGTTCAAATTTTATTGAGAAAATATTCTCTCCTTTTCTCATAGATTTATCTAAAAACAGACTGGTTGAAGTTCCAATGGAATTGTGCCATTTTGTATCACTGGAAATTCTTAATCTGTATCACAACTGTATCAGAGTCATTCCTGAAGCCATCGTTAATCTCCAGATGCTGACTTACCTGAACTTGAGGTAGGTTAAACATAAAAGTTGTAATCAAATTCAATGAAAGAAATAAAAAACTTATGCTTTCATTTCTATCCATTTTTTTTCACTCTTTGCAATTCTTGATTTTTCTTTGATGTAGATCCCACAAAGATGTTTTAAGTAATAACTTTTCTAATAAATTTGTAATGTTGTTAATACTGCTCTTGGTGCAAGACTTCCCTGAATGTCAATATGACAAGGGTTTTTTTAAAAAAATGATTTATATCATTTATTCTCTTTGTCTGCTTGGTATTTGTAAGGTTGTAATTATGTTGTCTTCAAGTATTCATGTAGATTTTGGAGGAGGAAGTATAAAGGAAGTGAAAAAGAGTTTGGTTGTCGGGACAGACAAGGATCAAAAAAAAAAAAAAAGAGAGAAAGCCTGGGTGAGCTTTGGCAATTATTGATAACATTGGGCTTTGCTACCTAGTACTAATTGAGCCCATTCACTTTAAGCCTTCTTAAGAAAGTTGAGGAGCACTGAACAACTCTAGCCAGGCACAAAGTTTGCTATCTGTCTTTCCATCCCACTAACTTAGGTCAGTGTTTGCAGAGCATGGTTTGGTAATGTGCATTGATTGATTATGTACAACATGGTATCATGTATTAATGCCCCTGAGTAGCTCTGATGTTAAGAAAATCAGTTATTTTAAGGCCTTGGTTTTAGACTTTGCAGCTAGGTGCTCTGGTGAAATTCTAAATCCTTTCCCCATATCTGGGATGTCAGGAGAGGGAGGGAAGCTGTTTTATCAAATCTATCTTTACCGTGAATACAAGATCCCCAATTGCAAGCCTGAATGTAGCCTTTTCTCATGTCAGTTGTGTCATGTTGATGTGCAAAGGGGAGCAAGGCTTATGTTGAGTAACAGATATACCCGACATCAAACTTCAGAAAGTTCAATGAACCAGGTATAATGTCAGTGGTTTTTTAGTTTTGATTTAATTTTGATTTTTGTTTTGATTTAGTTGGCTACCGAAAATTACTGGTTTTCTCTTGTTTTCCTTGCAGTCAAAAACGAGTTTCTGGCCGGGTGCGGTGACTCCCGCCTGTAATCCCAGCACTTTGGGAGGCTGAGACGGGTGGATCACCTGAGGTCAGGAGTTTGAGACCAGCCTGGCCAACATGGTGGAACCGTGTCTCTACTAAAAATACAAAATTAGCTGGACGTGGTGGCGCATGCCTGTAATCCCAACTATTCAGGAGGCTGAGGCAGGAGAATCGCTTGAACCTGGGAGGTGGAGGTTGCAGTGAGCAGAGATCGTGCCATTGCACTCCAGCCTGGGAGACGAGCAAAACTCCATGTCAAAAAAAATAAAATAAAATAAAATAAAGAGTTTCCATTGCATTTCTGTAGAAGTGCTTTTTTTTGGAGATGGAGTCTCACTCTGTCACCCAGGCTGGAGTGCAGTGGTGTGATCTTGGCTCACTGCAAGCTCCGCCTCCCGGGTTCACACCATTCTCCTGCTTCAGCCTCCCAAGTAGCTGGGACTACAGGTGCCCGCCACCACGTCTGCTAATTTTTTGTATTTTTAGTAGAGACAGGGTTTCACCGTGTTGGCCAGGATGGTCTCCATCTCCTGACCTCATGATCTGCCTGCCTCAGCCTCCCAAAGTGCTGGGATAACAGATGTGAGCCACCGTGCCTGGCCAAGTGCATTTGTTTTTTTATCAGGGTTGAAAAAAATCCTAGCAGTTTTTTAAGTAGCCTTAACTTCTTTTTGGTAAATAAGGTGTAGGTTACTGTTGGGATCATCTGGAGGCTCATGTATCTAATCTTCACTTCTGCAGATTTCTGACTTATCTGACCATTTTGAATTTTCTTGCTGTTTCTGACATAGTAGGGTATTAATAACCTTGGAATTTCCTGGTGCAGCAAGCATAGGTGTCTGTAGAATTTGGATCAGTATCTCCCTAAGACATCTGTACTCTAATTCCAACATATGCAGGGGAAAGCATGTGTAGTTTACTTACCTACTCCTGTCCTGCTGTGACGTTTTCACTGCTGGTAGTCTTGGATGCAGTAAGTCTATATATTTAACTTTGCATTGTTGTATTTAGTCCTGTTCACTGAGAAACTTTTGGGTATAGATGACATTTTACTTTTACGATGATAGGGATTTTAAAATGCTAATCATACCAGATAATGTAATCTTAAAATGTATATTATATTTTTAGAACATTAGTAAAATGGTTTTGGTTTCCATGTCACACCTAGTTGAGAATAGATTATTGCTGTTTCAAATGGGTAGGAAGTATATATTGGAGTATGGATCCGAGGATGTTTTAAGGCAAAGATGGAGAATTCATTGAAACTGATGATGGCTGAAGAGGACCATGTGGTATGTTATAAGCAGTGTTTTGTGATGAATTCCTGGTAATGGAAAGGAAAAAGAATATAGAAAGAGGCTGTTAAGCATCTAACTCTTTAAATATTGTTTTCAGTCTAATTTTTAGCTTCACGGTTGTATCTGTTTTCTTCAACGTACGTGGGTCATTTTGTTTTTGTTCTGTTTTTCTTTGTCCACTTCTGCTACTTTTAATAATACCATGTCTGAGATCTGTTCTCCCGTATTGAATCATGTGCTCTTTGAAGGAATTTGACAAATAGAGAAAATATGAGAAAAAGCTTACCTCTCTGAGGTATTGTATAAAGATATAAGAAAAATGTGTGGCTATCCTCTAAACTTTTTGAAAGCCAGATACTATATATACATACATATATATATACACACACACGCACACATAAAATTATTTTTAAAACTTCCTATAAAATTTATTACGTGAGTATAAATGTATGACATAAAGTAGTATGCCGGGCGCGGTGGCTCACGCCTGTAATCCCAGCACTTTGGGAGGCCAAGGCAGGCAGATCCCTTGAGCCCAGGAGTTCAAGACCAGCCTGGGCAACATGTTGAAACTCCATCTCTACTAAAAAAAAATACAAAAATAAGCCGGGTGTGCTGGCGTGCGCCTGTAGTCCCAGCTACTCAGGCTGAGGTGAGAGGGTCTGGGAGGTTGAAGCTGCAGTGAGCCATGATTGTGCTACTGCATTCCAGCCTGGGCAACAGAATGAGACTTTATCTCGAAATAAATAAATAAATAAATAGAATAAAAATATTAATGAGAATAATCTTTAAAGTAATCAAGAAGCTGGTCCTCTTGTGTTACTCAATTTAAGGCCTTTAATTCCTATTTGATTATTGGGTATAGTTGAAACATGTCTTCTAGGAATTGGACCCTTGAAATTGAGATATTTATCAGTTTGGGAGTGATTTGATGTTGAATGCAATGTAGCTTTTTCCTAAAAGATTTATTAGTATCTGTGAAACAGTGACTGCCACATTTGTTTACTTCCAAATACGTAGTTGTATCTAGAAAATAGCAGTGTCATCTAATAAAATTGTTTTGAAGTCTTCTCAGATGTTGAGTAGTATCATCCACGTGATAGTGTTGTCTGTGTGAGTTCTTCCTGTCCACAGACTACCACCCCACTCCCAGCCATCCCCAAGCCTGGTAAGCAGGAGGAACTCAGAATATCGTGTCTGTGTGTGATCACGACGTGATGTCTCCTCCACAACAACCAGGGTTAGCCACTGTGGCCTTTTCATGTCTTTTCTGCTCCTCCTGGATAGTATTAAGTTAGCAAAATAAAATGTATATTTGTTGGGTATGGTGAAGGGACGCAGTGGACTTCGTTGACTTTTGGCCTTTGGGGAGAGACTGCCAATCCCCTCACTTGAAAAGTACGCAGAGACTTAGGATGCTGTAAACACACTGCTTTGTAGAAGAGCTAATCTAGTGTTTTTTCTGCAGTGGTTATAAATGGGATAGCATGCCAAAGAAAAAAACTTATATATCCAAGGAAGAAATATATAATCAATGCAGGACATTATCATTAATTTTGATGTATGGGGAAGTCGGTGTGAATTTCTTAAAATTAAATAAACTGTAAATTACTTTTGAGCTCACCCTTAAGGTAGACGATATCAAGTATAGTATGATCTGAAAGAGCTTTAACAAATAGGCAAGTTTGTCTGATTTTATAAACAAGTACCCTAAAATACTTTCTTTTCTGTAGCACTTAGAAATTTTCCTCTTATATCTATTAACTGAGAAGAAAGACTTGTTAGATGAAATAGTGCAAAGAAGCTGCTTTTCAAACTTTCACAGATTTTGTCTATCTATACTTAAAATCAACATGATCTCTCTCTATTTAGATTTTTTTCTCCTCTCAATAAATTACATGTAGAAATTACTAATTTTGTATATTCCAAAGTAGGAGAGATGCCATATGAAGCTACTTTGAATTCATGGGAACCATTCAAAATTGATTACACCCTCTGGAGTATATTGTGTATTTCAGCTGAGTAAACAGCCATAAATATTTGATGGTGATGGTGATAGTGATGGTGATGATAATGATGATGACGATGATGGTGGTGGTGGCGGTGGTGGTGATATGTCACTGCCTAACCAGCTTCTTGGCTAATAGGTTGTCTTTAAATGTCAGAAGGCCGCTTGGTGCCAACAACCTCTAGTCCCAAAATAGAGATAAATTTAGTTAGCACATGAAAAAAATCCTTACTGTGAAGTGCAGTTAAAAACACTTACATATTTTTCACATTTTCTCACGTGATAGAAATGTTATGTTTGTGGAAAATATTATTGCTGTTTATGTAGCCTGTGTTTGAAGGATCTGGGCTTTTAATCTTTGCCTCTTGGTGTTCACAACAAAAGGTTATGTTAGTTTAGTATATGTGCCACTGTGTCTTTTCCTGTTGTAAAGTGTCTTAATCCAAGAAATGTGGCCAAGAACAATAAAAATGATTAAGCAAGACTTGTTCCTATAGAGGAACCAACACTTTGAACCTGAATTACACAGGAAAGCCTCACAAAGTTAAAAATCTATTTTAAGATGCTGGAGAGGTTGTTGTTGATGAGCCTCATGAAGAAAATGTACCGTAGGAAAATAAAATAACCCAGACTAGCAAAACTCTTGGCAATAGTAGGAGTGTTGTGAATCTAAGAATAGGGACCTTGGTTAAAAAGTCTCATCTCACGGGTAGCGACTGCCAAGAAATGAAAGTTCTGTGTAGTATTTGATCATATTGCTTCCAGAACTCTTGGTGAGTGCTTTTACTTTTCTAGGGTGAAATACACCCAGCTAGGCCTGCTATATTCATTAGAAGTCCCAACCTCTCCCCACCTACTAGGAGTGGGTTCTGAAGCATTGCCTGTAAAGAACAGGGCGGTCTCTTGAACAAAATGTTATCACACCATAAAAGGAATCTGTTTTGGCTGCTTTCTCTGCAGCCTGGCATTCTTTTTGGCTGCTGAACAATGTGCAGAAAGAGCCAGCTTCCTGATGGTCCCATAACCAGTATCCCCACATTCCTTTGGGAGTCACACTGAGGAGTCATCTTGGATTGGGACAAGCGTCTTGCATGCTAGGGTTGCCTTAGAAAACACAGACTTTGTATTTTTTTTGTTGTGAACTAAAAATTAAATTTAGCTACATTTCTTCTTACTTGTAGAAGAAATGTCTTCTCTCCCTGCACTGACAATTTTAAAGAAAGTCTCAATTGTAGGATGGTGTTTCTTCTCTCTAAAAAAAATGAAAAAATTGATGGTGTCTTCCTAAACTGAAAAGGAGGAGGAATTTGGTTCCATTCAATACAAATGTGTATCCCACATTCTTTCATGAAGATCTTACCTCATTCAAAGGGAGAATGAGAAAACTTTAGTGTATATATTCATGTATATTTTCAAGCTGGTCTTTGGTAGTCAGGTTTTGTTTTGTGAAATGACAGCTCAGCAGAAAGACACCAAAAACACAGTGAACTGAACTGGAGTTTGAAAGTGAACTGGCTTAAAATTTGAAAACATTTTTCACGGGATAGCAGAGATGGAAGGGGCCATTGGAGTCATCCAGTGCATGTGCACGGCCAACCATGTGGAGTTTAAACTTTGCCTTTTCTAGTGCTCTTTGGGCATCTGTTATCAAGGTGGAACCTGTAGCCAGTGGTCCCTAAAATTATTAATGTGTTTATAAATTATTGTGCCTGTAAAATTATGTCCGTTGCCATTGGTAGCTGACAGGCTTTATGAAGTGTGACTGCGTGAATGATTGACTGTTTCTTATCAGATTCCATTCCTTTTAGGATAGTTCATACTTGGCATAACTTCCAAAGAGGATTTTCCCATTATTACATATCACCGGATCATAGCTGTTGTTTCAGATCAGTGTGTGTATTGAAAAGAAGAACAGAGCGACACAAAAGGGATATTATGACTTTGATAACTAGAGTACTGTCAGAATTTGTTGGTTTTGTTTTCAGTTCTGTTTCTGATCTTAATAGAGTTGTTAAGATCTTTGTGCAGCAGGTTAGTGCTCTGGAACTGAGGTAAATACCCACTCCTAATTCAATTGTATATATTTTTTTGTTTATATGATTGTCAAAGTTTATTCTGCCAGCCCTAAATGAACAAGTTCCAAATTGCATTTATTTGTCTAATGAGACAGATAAAAGCACTGTGAAACATTGCCATTTCATCAATAATCAACTTACTATATATCCTCTAAGAACACTGCACTTTACCAAGTCCTGTAACAAGTACTGTAGAGAAGAAGAGAGAATTTTTTTTTTTTT
>NW_012098122.1:44076-54998 GCF_000951045.1 Mandrillus leucophaeus
CCTTCCTTCCTTCCTTCCTTCCTTCCTTCCTTCATTCCTTCCTTCCTTTCAAGACAGGGTCTTACTCTGTTGCTTAGCCTAGAGTGCAGTGGTGTGATCACAGCTTACTGCAGCCTCGACCTCCCTGGGCTCAGGTGACCCTTCCATGTCAGCCTCACTAGTAGCTGGGACTACAGACGTGCACCACCATGCCCAGCTAATTTTTGTGTGTGTTTTTTGTTTGTTTACAGTTTTTGTAGAGATGGAATTTTGCTATGTTGTTCAGGCTGGTTTCGAACTCCTGAGCTCAAGTAATCTGCCCGCCTTGGCCTCCCAAGGTGTTAGAATTTACAGATGTGAGCCACCATGCCCAGCCACCACTACTTCTTAATAGCTAAATAGGATTTAAGATTTAACCATCACACCATCAAATCTGAGCCCTTCAACAACGCTTAACTTTAGATAGGATATAGGAAAGTGGTTTATCCCTAGGCTACACTATTTCATAATTAATAGAAATGAATGGGATCTATTTCTTTGACATTTTATAGGTCACTAAGCTCTTTTACCTCTGTTATCTTATTGAACATGATCTCTATTGCATTCCATGCTCCTTAGGACAGTTTCATAATTGTGAAAATAGATATTAGGGATTTTCCAAGGGAATAAAATAAGTATTTAAACAAGGAAGGCCTTTGTATTTTTAAAATTTCTACTGTAGCTATAATTGGTTCTCATTTTTATTTCTAATACTATAAATTTCTGCATTCTTTCTTTTTCTTTATCCACTTTTACAGAAGATGGTGTGTTTTAATAACTTTTTTTAAACTTAGCTTTTGATTTTGGATATTTTGCTCATTGATTTCTAGTGATTTTTTCTTTTCTTATAGGAGCATTTAAGTCCACAGTTTTCCTGTGTGTAGTGCTTTAGCTGACTCCTAAAAGTTTTGCTGTGCAGTGGTTTTTAATCACTCCCAGTCTTTTCCACTTTCCGGTATTACTTCTGTGGCTTGTGAGTGTTAAATTTCTTTTTTATTTTCATTTTTGGTGGGGGGCAGGGTCTTGCTCCATCACCCAGGCTGGAGTGCAGTGGTGCGATTATGGCTCACCACAGCCTTGACTTTCAAGGCTTAAGCTATCTTCCCACCTTAGCCTCCCCAGTAGCTGGGACTACAGGCATGCACCACCATGCCAACCTAATTTTTAGATTTTTTTATAGAGATGGAGTCTCACTCTGTGGCCTAGGCTGGTCTCAAACTCCTGGACACAAGTGATCCACCCACCTCAGACTCCCAAAGTGCTTGAATTACAGGCGTGAGCCACCACACCTGGGCTAAATATTTATAGAACAGTTTTTAAAGTTATCTCTAAAAGTTTACTTTTAATTTACTTATATTGTGTCAGAGAATATTTTCTGTTTGAAATAGATTCATTTAGATTGGTCAAGTATTGATATGTATAGTTAATTTTGCAAATATTCCACATATGCTTGAAAACAATATATGTTTTCTAAGTTTGGTATGCAAGGTTATAGTAAGTACAGCAAATTTAGCATTTTTATTTGGGGCTTCACCTTTCCTCCATCGTAACACATTTTGCATCTGCAGGTCTGCAGGCAGAGATAACCTGGAAAGGTACGTTAGACAAGGCACCTGGTACTCTTTTTGCCTGTTGCAAAATTGTTCACAATTTTTTTCTGATACTCCAAATACTTCAGATTTATTTATTTATCAAGACATGTCGAGTATTGTTCTGTCACCCAGGCTGGAGTGCAATCTTAGCTTATTGCAGCCTCCGCTTCCCGGGTTCAAGCAATTCTTCTGCCTCAGCCTCCCGAGTCGCTGGGATTACAGGCATGCACCATCACGCCCAGCTAATTTTTGTATTTTTAGTAGAGAAGGGTTTTCACCATGTTGGCCAGGCTGGTCTTGAATTCCGGATCCCAGATGATCCGCCCGCGTCAGCCTCCCAAAGTGCTGGGATTATAACCGTGAACCACTGCGCCCAGCCCAAATACTTCAGATTCTTATCACCACATACAAGAATTGTACACCTTCATGAACTATTTGAACAGGTCTGTAGGTAGCAAAAACCAAAAAGAATGAAAAGAATATCAGCAGTGATATTCAGTGGGGATGGTGAAATGTTTCCTTTCAGATCGTGTGTCCTCAGAACTGGGAGAGCTTGTTTGTGTGTGGGTGGCTGTGGGGGGTGGGGCTGAAGCAGTAGCTAGTGTTTTAGGGCCGTTCATTTACTTTGTTCAATCAATACTTTGAATGGGTGACCTTCACGGAATTTAAGTAAACTGTTATGAGTTGTGGTCCCTCAAGTAAATTAGTCCCAGAACCAGACCGTTGTGACCTCAGTACCAGGAGGAGAGAACAGCCTGGGATTTTCAGCAGAGGCAACTTTTGAACATTTGATCACGGTGCCAAAAACCTGCAAGCAGTTGTTTACAGAGTTCTTAGGACCAGCCTGGAGTCCTTTCATTCCACCTTACGTGATAAGATCGGTGAAGGAAGTCTCACTTTCTGTATTCCTTAGGAGTCACTAGGTTTTTTAACTTAGATTTTTAGAATCCCGGAAGGAAGTATCTGCTGCCACAGCACTTTTAAAATACATGATCAATGTTCAGGTAGGATGTAGGTGATACCAGCTTGGAGAGAAGTTGACTAGTTATGTTAGACATAAAGTCTTAGGATTTACACACATTTTGTATTTTCTCAGAGCTTAGAACAGGGTCTTGGACAGAGCAGGAACTCAGCAGGTGTAGAAAATAATCAACTTTTCAGTATTTGACACGATAGTGCCTTCCTCTGTTGTCTTTGGTCACATGCTTTCCTGGTCACTTTTCTACTTCTTCCTATTTCTTCTCTATTACAGTATCTGGATATTATTTCTCTTCCTGCAACTTACTGCTAGAATGCCCCAAAGCTTTGGTCTTAAATCTTCTCTCCAAGACCTTATGCCTCTTGTGTCTCAAATATATTCTTTATCCCTTTGACTCAGTTGAGCACTAGCCCTCATTTCCCCAGTTCCCTAATATTCAGTTCCTCTTAGATGTCCTAGTGACCTTCAAATTCCAGTATGTGTTAGACTAAGCCCATTTTCTTCTTTTCCAAATTAGTGTATCTTCGATCCTTGCTTCTGTTCATGCTCCTACTGTTTTTCTCCAGCATCCCAGGTCAAAAATCTCAGAAATGAACTTTGACCCCTTTCCTCTATTCATTTTTACATAAATCAATCATTAACTACTAGTTCAGTATCTCACTGCCCGCTGCTTGGAATTCTGTGCCCTCCTTCCACTGTTTTCCTGGTTTACCTATACTTTTTATTCCAGAGTAAATGAGAAAAGGCTGTGCTGTGTAGAGGGGAGACCACAGACTTTGATCTAAAGCCTGACCCACCCGGTTTCAAACCTGAACACAGAGACACTCACTAGCCAGGCAGCTTAGAATGAATTATTTAAATTCTCTGAATGTCAGTTTTTGTGTCTGAAAAGTGGGAGCTCTTAGTACTTATATTACAAGATGGTTGTGAATATAAATAAAATACTTGTCTTAGCGCCAACACAGTGCCTTGTACATAATAGCCAAGAAATATTTGTTGATTTGTTGAATTAAATTTTGTGGCATGCTGTGTCATCATGCAAATTGCTATACAGGTTAAGAAACATAGTGGCAAAAGAGCTAGTATTTGAGTAAAGTAAGTGGATTCTGTAGTATTGTTGGCAAAGAGTAACCTCTTTGTGTAAAAATATTAGAACACTAAAGAAGAGTCTAGTTATTAGTAATTTTCAAGTTATGCAATAGAAGCTCTCTGAAGATTCATTTCCTCGGAGGGATGCGTAGGAAAAAAGGATGTACATACACTAATATCCACGCATATTAATGTATATTACACATTCAAACATTTCTTGAAATAAATGGAGAGGAATGCGTCTTCAAATGGTAAATGGCAATATTCAGGCATCTTAATTTTTATTATGAATATTTTTATTACCTTAATGTCCCTGGATAAAAATTGATCTCAATAGACTGTGCTCACCTAAGTCAGTATCAGTATCCCTTTCCTTTTTTATGGGGGAAAGATGTTAAAGTAAAAAATACTTATTTTTGGCTAGGCGCCGTGGCTCAGGCCTGTAATTCCAGCACTTTGGGAGGTTGAGGCGGGCAGATCACGAGGTCACGAGTTTGAGACCAGCCTGACCAACATAGTAAAACCTCATCTCTGCTAAAAGTACAAAAATTAGCCAGGCGTGGTGGTGTGTCCCTGTAATCCCAGCTACTCAGGAGGCTGAGGCAGGAGAATCACTTGAAAATGTATGTATTTTCTAGGCTTTGGGAGGTGGTATGGAAGAGAAGCAAAGTAGGAATACCTTCCTGATAGTAGGAAACCAGGGTTGATTCCATCTGGAACATAGTTCTGAAAAGTGGGAGAGTTCTCTCCACTGCCCATGTATTTTTCCTAGTCATTTAGTGACAGTTTCCTGTGTGCCAGGAGCAATAATCTGCACAGTGGTATTTTTCAAGACCCAGAGCTTAGGCGGCTACAAGTCTTAATACTTAAAACCCCACATCTACACTGTCGCCTCTAAAAGTGTTTGAAAATTTAATATTTTTGCTGGTATTAGATAGAGTTCTCTTTGAACATCCAAAGCGCACTTGTTTTGAAAGCTCAATTGATTTTGAGCATTCAATTCCATTTTAAAATAGAGGAAATTTAAAGCAATGGTGTTTAGAGCCCAAAATCGGCTTTGATCTTTTGGAATTGAAAAACTCTTAGAAGAAAGGAGAGAAAATAATTAAGATAAAGCGAGTTATCAAAACTGCCCTTTGAAATCTAACTGTAAACATTGGTAGCTTACATGGGTTGCTGACCGTTGGGGAGATATATATATATATGTATACACACACACACACACATATACACATACACACACACACACATATAAAGGAATATTTTAAGCAGTGGTTTATTTATACTCACGAGGAGATAGGCTGTTATTGTGGGAAACCAGTACAGTTGCACGAAGCCAAATATGGTGCAGGTATGCACAGGATATGCACAGGAAAATGCACAGTGAAATAAGTGACGGTTGCAGAAATTTGCCTGAATTCAGACTCACTTTAGACACTTCTTGCTTTTCTTGCAGTTCTCTTTTCTAAAGCTAATTTTTTACCTTCTCAAAACATGGCTTTTATGTGTATGGAGTGTGAAATTGATTGGTATAGCTTTCAAGACTGGTTTCAGATTCATTTGAAATGATGATTCTGTTTTTCTAGTCTGAAAACATTGTAAGTCTTCAAGTGATTGCCACAGTCAGGTTGTAGTTAGCATAATTGCTTTCAAAGTTAGATTTAAACGTAGGCTCCCAGATTTAATGTGTATTATTTAATTAAGAGTCTATATAAAATATAAATATATAAGATAATAATAATAAATCTCTGTCCGAAAAATTCATGTCAAATGTTATTTTTTAGCTTTACATTTAAGCATAAAGATAGTCTCTATTTGATTTTAGCTTTATAGCATCAAATTACAGTTGACCGTGGTCACCAGGCAACTCAAAGCAAAGCTTTTGTTGTTGTTGTTGCTCATTGTCTCCGACGTGTAATTAATGATGGTGGGATGTAGGGGGAGGGCAGACAATGAAGGGGAAGCACTCAGTCATTAGGGGAAACAAGGGTGAGACATTTTGCCATGCTGGATTTTTCAGAATGGAACAAGCAGGAGAAAGGAAATGGTTATCTATGGATATTGTTCACTGCTGTGTGCCCCTAAAGACAACAGTCAGGTGTCATATGCAAAACAGCAAAAAGTTACTCCTTTAATGAGAAGCTAACAGGGTATTCATAAAAGAGCATAAAAACAAAATTAGGTGAGGTATCCTGTGAAAAGGAAACTTACTAGGCTAAAGTAAAATAATTGCTGTTTACTGTAGGTCAAGTGCCAAGCACAGACAATAATATTCAAACCAACAACGACTGGATCCTGGCTAGCTCCCTTCTCTTGCTGAGACTCAGTATTGGGTAAGCCCAGAGTATCCATGCTGTGAAACCTGCCTGGCTTTCTCTGTGACTCTCTAGATTCAGGCCTGTGTCATTTCCTTAATAGTTCTGTGATGGTTGATGAATTTACATCAATAATTCCATTACTATTTGAAAACAAGTAGTAAACAGAGATTGCGATCCCTGGATATTCATGCTTTTCCAGCGAAATGGCAGGATCCTGGACTTAGGAAGGATGAGAGAAAATGTCATTTATAGGATTATATCTTGTAGTCTTGGTTATCCATATTGGAATTAGGTACATGGTTTGTTTGGGCCTGAAATTTTATAGCCCAGCCTGGTTCACGCTGGCATGTCTGAGCAATCATCTTTATTTTTAATTGGTATATGTTTATAATGAGGGTATCATTAAACCATATTTTAAAAGTAGCTGAAACTTTAGCTATTAGTATATGCAATAAGTAAAATTAATAAATGAGTCATGCACCACATAATGACATTTCGGTCAACGATGGACCACATATGACAGTGGTATAGATTATAATGGAGTTGAAGAATTCCTGTGGCCTAGTGACATAGGCATTGTAGCCACATCTTAACATCTGAGTGTAACACATTACCCTTTCTATGTTTAGAGACAAAAATACTTAACACTGTTATAGTTGCCTAGAATATTCAGTACAGTAACCTGTTGTACAGGTTTGTAACCTAGGAGCAATGGGCTACACCATAGAGCCTAGTGATGGAGTAGGCTAGACACCTAGGTTTGTGTAAGTACTCTCTGTGATGGTCACACAATAACACAAGGGCATAATGAAACATTTTAAAGCAGGTGTCGTAGTCATGAAGCAACATGTGACTGTACAACAGAGCTGAGCACACCTATGCTCTTTCTGGTTACCTCCTCACTGCTTTGCCACATTAGTGGCTGGGTGAGGTTTAATTTTTTTATATGGATGTGGTGTTGGGCTAAGCACTTTCACATCTATAATGTTGTGTTAGGTAGGTCTTATCGTCTCTGTTTTATAGCTGAGAAAACCAGAGAGATTAAATGATTTACCTGATTTGTGGTAAATCATCTCTATGGTATTTGAACCCAGGTCTTATAATTTCACAACTGGTGGCCTTTCTTTATTTCTTGCTTAAAAGTTGGCGTAGTCTGGGAGGGGCATTCTCTTGACAGTCTGAAAGGTTTTTATAATTGGTGACTTTTCTGGCCAGGCACGGTGGCTCAAGCCTGTAATCCCTGCCCTTTGGGAGGCCGAGACGGACGGATCACGAGGTCAGGAGATTGAGACCATCCTGGCTAACACGGTGAAACCCCCTCTCTACTAAAAAATACAAAAAACTAGCTGGGCGAGGTGGCGGGCATCTGTAGTCCCGGCTACTCGGGAGGCTGAGGCAGGAGAATGGTGTAAACCCGGGAGGCGGAGCTTGCAGTGAGCTGAGATCTGGCCACTGCACTCCAGCCTGGGTGACAGAGAGAGACTCCGTCTCAAAAAAAAAAAAAAGACTTTTCTGCCACACCAAGCAGTCAATTGAGTAAATTTGTTATATAAATTTTTCTATAAATTATTTTCTAAGTGAAAATAATTTTCTGTATTCTGTTAAGTGAACCCATTCACTGAAAATACAGAGGTATATTCCAGTAGAATTTAAAAATGTAGATATTATGCTCTGTTAATAAAATCACCTGTAAGAACATAGCATGTCTTTATAATCACATATCTTAAGGAAAATAACCTTTTGATAAACCAATAATAAATAATATCAGATACTAAGATTGAGACTCAAACTATGGACATCAATAAGTGCCGTAGTCAAAATACATCAAAATAATACTCTAAAAGTAAAACCAGAAAAAGTGATTTGGTTTGTAAATTCCTTAATTTAGGAGTTAAGTGAGGGATAGTGGTACTTGAAGCCAAGATAAATGTATCCTGCAAATTTAGGCTGCCAAGAATGTTTAGATTATATTGAGCTGCCTTATTTCATCTTGAAATGATGAAATAGACAAATGAATCTAGCAGGAAGTCATTTAACTGAAAAAAATGGAAGATGAAGCATTCACAATAATATGGATCTGGTAAAAGCCCAGTGCCTTCCTTCTCTTTCTCTTTCCTCCCCACCCTGATCTTCAACCCAGACTCTGCAGGGACAGTGACAAGAGACGGGTTTGGGGCAGGGGTGGAGTGCAGACTTGGCTCTGGTGATGTAGCTTGTCAGATACAATATGGCCTTATTTTCAAACGTTCTTTCAGCATTGGGCCTGTTTATAGAACCAAGGCTGCAGAAGACCAGGGGTGTACGATAGTGGATTGTGGCCTGAGGCACTTACTTGCTTGAGAAAAATTGCTGCCAGACGAGTGGTTTCAAAAAGCTGAGACTGCTGCTGTGGTTGCTAGTGGGTAGAGGATTACAGGGAATGCAGCTTTTCCTCTCCTGTCTAAATATTTGCTGGAGAGCAAATGGGTTTTTGTGTGCATGTGTATTTCCTTTTTCTATTGGGGAAATTACAAGTAATATAGGAACATCCTGTGATAAAATAGATGAAGTAGAGGGAGCAGATGGATGAAGTCGAAGAAATGTGCCCCAGGTCTGTGGCATGCTGTATGATGACTAAATTCTTGGCATGGTGAATTGGTAAGTCTACAGATGATTAACTACAGTGTAAACAAGAAATGTATGGAACCTGAATTTGAGATAGGCCATTCCATCAGCAGCTTTTAGTGTAAAAAGCATCCATTCCCATCAAAGAGACCATGAATGTTTTCATAAGCCTAAATTTTATTTTATTTTAAGTAAGTACCCACCCTGGAAGATTTCCAGTGAGAATAAACCCATGTAATCTCTAATACTCACACACCTGAATGAGCAGAGCTTTCTTTGTGTTTCTTAAAGTAGTATGATACATGACTCTCCCAATTCCATATCTGCTAATCTGGTTAGATCCCTACACCAACTAGTGAGACAGGTAACTCAAACAGTGTAACACTGAGTTTCCAGGCAAAGAAACGTAAGAAAGATCTGCACTTGTAATTGTTAACTCTGCCAAAAATAGGAACGTAGAACTTTCTTGAAAATACTGATCTTCTCATTACCCCTCTGCAAAAGGAGGTTTACGTATGGCTCCACATTAACAGACTTGCCTTATTGCCATTTTTCATCTGCTGATCCTCACTTTAGAAAATTGCATATTAACAAATATTTTACAACCACAAATTACATTTCGAATTATTTACTTGCAACCTTTTAATAAACCGAGTTCTTTTTTCCGGAGGAGCCTTTTTCGGAACTTGAACAAAGCCCTCACAGCAGGGTAACAGGAAGGACCCCCTCCTCCAGCTGAAAGAGTCCCACTGAGCCCCTGCTGGTGAGAGAGAGCCGTGGGAGGGCTGTGAGGCAGAAAGACAGACTGCTGGCCCTAGCTCCTCCCTTCCACCACCCCCAGAGACCAGGAGAGAGTGCCAGTGCGGGCCCATTGCCCTTATTCTCTTGGTCCAATCCTGCTAACCAGGGAAAGTGAAGAGCTGGCTGGTCCGTTGCAAGCCAGGAACCTACCAGGAGGGCTCTCAGTCTCCTCCCTCCTTCTGCTGGACCCTCTTAGAGAAAAATCTGCCTCTTTCTGGAAATAGCTTTTGCCATGGATCTGCACAATGGAGAGAAAATATGACTGTATCTTTTCTTGCTAAAACATAGTTACATGGGTCATTGAGTGCCTAAAGCAGAAGAGATATCAAGGTGTTGACAAGGCCGTGCCCAGATTAGAAAGGTTCTTTCCACAGCACAGCACCTGCTTTTTTTGAGCCCATCAGGTAGAGATGCCCTTCAGGTAACCAGATTCCTGCCCCCTCCAAAGGGGGGGAGTCAAACTTCTAATGAAAGAGTGACATATATTCAGAAAAGTGCACAGATCGTAAGTACACATCTCAAAGAATTTTCACAAATAGGAGCACTCACGTAACACATATCCAGGTCACATTTATCATTTTCTAATGATGTTTCTTTCCTGATGATAAAAGCACTTGTAGGAAGTTTGGAAAATACATCAAAGTATAATAACGGAAATAAAACCATCCATTGTACCTGTACCCCAAGATGAGTACTGAGAGTATTTTGGTGTATTTCCATTCTGTCTGTCTCTCCCCCTCATATACACAGATACATGCGTGTCTATAAATACACTCACACAAGAACGCAACTTCTGAAACTTTATGCGTGTGTGCACAAACACACAGCAGTTTTATTAAATAGTTGCACTGAATGACATACAGATTTTTAGATGTTTCACTCTGTGGTCGTTGGCTTCAGCACCAGAAGGGCAGAGAAAGAAAGGGAAACTGAAAACCATCTGTCTTTTTACTTGGTAACAGGAAAAAGGGGCTTTTTGTGGGTGAGGAGATTGAAATAAATGGCTGACATATAAATAAGGATGATTCGTAGATTTTATTTATCCAATATTTTCCATGTCCATGAAGACTAAGCATTGATGATAGAAAGTTCAGAAACTTCTGGGGAGAGACCCTTTTCTTGAAGAGCAGAGACGAGACATCAGCTTAGATTTTTTTGGCTCCTCTGTGGAACTGAACCCCTCTGGGCTGCAGTTCCACTTTGCCAGAAGAGCAACTTTCCTTTCTTTTTCTTTTAATTAGCTCTCTTGCAGATACCAAAACAGACTTTAACTGTAGCAGCCCTTGTTTTAACAAAAGGAAGCTGAGTCAAAATGTTGGAAATGAGCCTGGTGGTTTTGTGAGTTGCAGCAAAATTATCTTTCCCATCCCTACTGCAGTGGATGAAGTGATGCCTGTGTGGTGCTGGTTGCTTTGGTCCAGCTGAGTTTCCTGCACACATTGTCAGGAGAGGGCAGTTGGCACCAGCTTCCCGTTGCTATTGGTTGTGCAGGATGTGCTCTCCATCTGGCTCCTGGCTGGC
>NW_012098122.1:55248-62946 GCF_000951045.1 Mandrillus leucophaeus
CAGAAAGTATATTGGACTTTTTGTATTTGTAAAATGTCTTCTCAGATCACTCCTTTTTCCTTTCTTGTTAAAAACAGATTCACAGACAGTATGAAGTGGCCTTTCTGTTTACGTGTGTTCTTGTTGTATTGTCTTTGCAGTCGAAATCAGCTGTCCGCCCTGCCTGCCTGCCTGTGTGGTCTGCCTCTCAAAGTCTTAATCGCGAGTAACAACAAACTTGGATCATTACCAGAAGAGATAGGCCAGCTCAAACAGTTAATGGAGTTGGTATGTTACTGATTTTTAAGATGCTCTTTTTTGTTGGTTGACTGATCGTAGCCTATCAAGGTATTCAGAAAAACTTTTCGCGACAGTTGGACAAGGTGGAGCCTCTGTTGCGTGAGGGCAGGTATATGATAAAGACATTAAGTGGGGAGAGGAACAGCTTTGAAACTTTGCTGTGACAGACACACTTCCTGGGATTTAAAGGCTTCCTGTAATTTACAGCTCCTGAAGTTTGCAGGATTTGCAGTTTCTGAAGTTTGTGGGCTATCATGTTGTAGTTAGATTTTTTTTTTTTCAGCTTGCATATAAATTTGTAAAAAATTGTGGCTAAACTGCCAAAATAATCTACAAATAAGTTAGTAGGCCGCACTTCATGCAGGTATAAAATTAAGTCAGAAGACAGAAAGAACAGGGTGCTCTGATTCTGTCGAGATTTTAGAAATCATTGTCCCAAATCGATGTAATGTTAAAATGTGACCGTGTCCCCAGGGATAGGAAAGGAGAACGAGCTGTAGATGAGGAGAGACAGATTATAAATGTGTGTGCAGCTGAGATGCACTGTTCTATTTCAGCTCTTTCGCTACTCATTTAATTATTTACCTTTCTTCTAAATTGGGAAAGAATGAATGTTTTCTAAACGTCCATTGAGCTAACACAGGTAAAGGAAGACACAGGAGTTAGCAGTCAGGGCATGGGCTTATTCCATCCTGACCCTGTGTCAGGATGTGATTAAATGATGAAAAGGGCACAGTACCTGTCTTCCAGTAGATTCCAGTCTAGAACATTGATGGTCGATAAGTTGTGTCTTTCGTGCCAGCTCCTCTGGATCCACCTGGAGCACCGCGGTGCTGGCCTGTGAGGCCCAGATAGAGAATGCTGTGATTGCTTAGTCATGTCTGTAGTGGGATTGGTCCAGGAGAGTGGTGGCACCCATGTCACCTACGTGTCAACTTTGACTTTAATATAAAAATTAATAATTGCTATAGAAAGGCATTAGAGCTATAGAAAGTGTCTTTTTCATGGATTATTTGATAGCATTGTCCAAAACTCACTCCAACTAGCTCACACCAAAAGTCAGGGTTGGTTACAGGATGCAGGGGTCCATCAGATCACTTACTATAAAGACATTTGGTCACAGATCACGAGTGACTAGGACAAGACACAGGAATGTTATGAAGGACCGTGGCAGCGGTTCATTTTTCTCCTCAGCTTTTCCTCTTCCGTACAACGGCAGAGGTTGCCCAAGTTTAAATATTCTCCAAGTACCTAGCAAGACACCTACTGGCATCTCTCAGCCCTGGGTTCTAAGTAAGAGGCAGATCTGGCCTGATGTTCTCCCCTGACTTAGTCTGCTGTGCCTAAGACACATGGTCGTGCTGCTCAGATGTGGATGTTGGGCTGCCACCAAAGGGGGTAATTCTGAAAGAAGACAGATGTTCATTTGAGCAGACGCTGCCCACCACCCCCCTACCCCATCCCCGAAAGTTTCTATTACAAGAAGCATGTGCACGAGGCAGGGAATGATTGATTAATTCAGTCTTCGGGTTGTGAGAGGTTTGGAAAAGAAGAGCCCTTTGAGAGGCCCCTTAAATAAGGCCCATGTGGGATTTCCTAGGAGGAAAAAATAAGTCAGGGACAGGGACAGGGAAAGCATTCAAGGAGAAGGGACAGCTCGTGCAAAGGCAGTACATCCTAGAAGTCAGTGTCGTGCTTGGGAGTGGGAAGCTGTTGAATCCTGCTGAAGTGTAGGTAGATAGAATGGGGCTGGGTACGCCATCCTCACACCCACTGCCTTATATTTAGGCCATAGACAGCTCCTTTACAGGGCATTCGAGGCCCTCTGTGGTCAGCCCCCTGCTCACATCTTCTGGTTCATCTCTTGCCACTGACACCTTCACTCTCCAAGTTCCTGCCTTCTGGGAATGCACCTTGTTCATTTTCACTTCCGGACTTGTGCACACATCACTCTTCCATCATGGGCTGTTTCTTCTTCCCCACTCCTTTCTTGGTTAGTTCTTAGCCAAGTTAGATGTCACTTCATCCAAAAAGCCTTCCCAGATCCTCCAAGCCTGAGTTAGGTGATCCTGAGGCAAGCACTCCATTCTTATTACTGAGTTTTCATAGCATCACGGTTGTTTCCTTACTTGGCTTTCTCTGTGCTAGCTCCCCCGACACCCTGAAAGCTGCTTACTTGCCGTTGCATCCCAGGTGCCTGGCACCTGATAGGCACCCAGCAGATGTTTGCTGAATGGTACTGTTGAATGGTGGAAGGTGAGCCTGGAAAGATGGCTGGAGGAGATTGTGAAGACCTCAGGTGCTGGGCATGGATGGGATTGTGGGGGCAGGAAGACTCAATCTTGCTGTCCTCATAACTCAGAAGGTGCCATTTTAACTGGTTCTAGGAAACAAAAATTTCCTAGATAAAAGCTTTGGATGAAAGTCACGGTCATATGCTGCTTCTTTTTCTTTTAATGCTTCTTTTAGGTATCTGATAGCCACAAAATCCATCATTGCTAAAATTTGGGTTAGGACCTGCAAATACAACATGAATAACAATTTTTTTAAAAAATCAGACTTTATTTGTAAGAGCAGTTTTAGGTTCACAGCAAAATTGAGAAGAAGGTACAAAGATATCCCATATACCCTCTACTGCCACGCATGCACAGTCTCCCTGTCATCAACATTCTCCACCAGAGTGGTACATTCGTTACAATCTGTGATCCTATCCCAACACATCAATGTCACCCAAAGTCCATAGTTTACATTAGTGTTCACTCTTGGTGTTGTACATTCTATCTGTTTGTGTAAATGTAGAATGACATGTGTCTTTCGCTACCCTCCAAATCCTCTGTGTCATCCCTCCCTCCTCGTTAACCCTGGAAACCACTGATCTTTACTGTCTCCATAGTTTTGCCTTTTCCAGAATGTCATCTAGTTGGAACCATACAGTATGGAGCCTTTTCAGATTGGCTTCTTTCACTTAGGAATACGCATTTAAGTTTCCTCCAAGTTTTTCCATGGCTTGACAGCTCATTTTTTTTAGTGCTGAATAATATTCCACTGCCTGCACAGTTTATCTTCTCACCTCCTGAGGGACATCTTGGTGGCTTGCAAGTTTTGCCAATTATGAATAAAGCTGACAAGTTGATTTTTTTTTTTTTTTTCATTATTTGAGTTCCCATGCAGATGGGTGGCACACGGGTGAGATCAATTTTCTGGAACTTTTGGCGCTGATATGTGCTTCTGTCCCATGAACCTTGAGTGTAAGTGACACCGCATGCCATCCATCCGCTGTGCTCTAGAGCTGTGTCAGCTAGCTCATCTGTTAGCAGGTGGCACATGTGCTGAGCCTGAGAGTCAGCCCTGTACCAGAGCAGGGCTTTCCTCAAATACCCTTCCTCAGCTGCAGGGCTGACATGTGTAAACAGCCTTGTCTCCAGCGTCAGGACACACTGGCTGTTGGATGGCTCTAAGGGACACCCCGTGCTTTTCTTGGGCACCCTGTCCCGGGTCCAGCTCTAACGAGGGTGGCCCTACATCCTAGTTACAGGACTGTCTTCACCTGATTCTTATGTCTTTTCTCCACCAGCAATAACTGTTGAACCCACAAGTTCTAGGATCTTAGAGCAATAGGGGATTGTAAAAGGCATTTAGTCCAAACTCTTGACGTCTTATGAATGAAGAAACCCGAGGCAGAAAGCCAGTGCATGACATATGGAAGGTCACCCCTCTGTAGCTAAATTGTAACATAAGCTGAAACACCCTCACCCAGCACAGTCCTGTGGAAATATAATGTAAGCAGTAAATGTGATTTTAAAAGTACTGGTAGATACATTTACAAAAAAGAAGCAAGTGAAATTGATTGTAATAATATTTATTTAACCTAAAATAACCAAAATATTATTTCTTCGTCACTTGTACAATATAAAAAAAAATTAATGAGATATTTTGGATGCTTTTTTTCATGCTAAGTCCTTGAAATCTAGTGTGTACATGACTCTGAAAGCACATCACAGATTGGACTGGCCACATTTCTGGCATTCAGTGGCCACCCTTCTGGATATGGCAGCTCTGTCGCCTGTGCTCTTTCGGCTCTCCTGACCCTGTGTGTGAGCAAGCGTGATCTTTGAGAAAAAAGCATTTACTTACGAAGTTGGTAAAAATTTAATAAGTGATCATTATTTAACCACAAGGAGGGAGTGGTCTTGCTTAAGGTCACAGTCTAAAAAAAGATTATTTTCCATCCATTCTCACTTATCTTTCATATCTTTTTGCTTAAAATAGTAGTGTTACCATAGGTAACCATATCATATTATTTTAAGCTATGAATTGGGGGGAAAAAAATTCCCTGGAGGGGCAGAAGTAATTCTAGATTTGCCATGGGAGGCTTCTGTTTTGTAGTCACAAATTAACCAGCTTGTTACAAGATTTGGGAGCACTCCGAGCATTCAGAATACTTGAAGCCACCTAGTGCTTCAGCGCTGAGACAGTGTCTCAGCTTATTAGGTTCCAAGCATTGCTTGTTAACTATTTTAGAAGAAATATTTTTAAATTGTTCACATCAGACTCAGAGTATTCCAAATGGAATTATTATTATTATTATTATTATTATTATTATTATTATTATTATTATTTTGAGATGGAGTGTTGCTGTGTTGCCCAGGCTGGAGTGCAGTGGCACGATCTCGGCTCACTGCAGGCTCTGCCCCCCAAGTTCAAGCAATTCTCCTGCCTCAGCCTCCCTAGTAGCTGGGAATACAGGCACCTGCCACTGCACCTAGCTGACTTTTTGTATTTTTAGTAGAGATGGGGTTTCACTATGTTAGCCAGGCTGCTCTCAAACTCCTGACCTCAAGTGAACCACCCACCTTGGCCTCCCAAAGTATTGGGATTAAGGTGTGTGAGCCACCATGCTGGGCCAGAATTGTGAACTCTCTTTTCTTCTAAGTGTGAGTGAACATTCCAGAGTCAGCAGTCACTTAAAAACAAACAACACAATAATAAAAAATAGAAAAACTTTAGCCATTTACAAGAAAGCAGTTGTCCTTTCTACTTTGTGAAAGGAATTGGAGTTGGAAAATGATGTCTTATCTTTTTAAATACATTAGAATTACATAAGATTTTTTTTAATGCATTCCCATTCAGTCATTGCCTTGTCTTGCCATTTGAGACCGTGCAGGGAATGTCCCATGAAGAAGCCACAAAGAGACGCTACTGAGATGTCCTTTTCCTGACTCAACAAGAGTGGCCAGATTGTATTTCCACATTGTTGCAGGTGCAGGAAAACTTATGGAATCTTAGCTCCGTGGAGCTGGCCCCTCCAGGGTCATTTCAGATGGGAACGATCTGGAACTTTCTGATCTCCTTGGCTGCTCTGAATGACTTCTGTATGCTCTGTTGCCTCACTGCTGTAGCAGTATGAATGTGTTGCTTGGTACGTCTATCTGCCTGTGCTTTCTCTAAAGGGAAGAGATAAAGCGTTCACATTACTGCGCATCTGCTATGTACCAGGCACTCTGCTAGGTATACATGTATTATTTCATATAGTCTTGAAAATAAGCCAGCAAGGTAGGTATCATGTTTAAATTTTACAAATAAGTTTCAATTTTAGAATTACTTCGCCAAAGCCGCAAGGATATGAAGAGGTAGAGCTGGAATCAAAACCAGGTTTTTTAATCAGCATCCTCACAACAGTACAGCACTGTCTCTTCATCTAAACTGTAAGCCCCTCATGGAGTGGGGCCGTGATTTTTCTCTTTGGAGTTCCCTGGTTTAACTCCTGGTGGTTTTTCCATTAAAGTTGTGGGAGGAAAATGTTACTAAAAAAAAAAGGTTTGGTACAAATGGTCTCACTAATGTTTTGTTACTGTGGAAGCAAGAGTCAGGGAAGGGGGGGCTGTAGACTTGTGTTGGCTGAATCTCATTTTACTCATTAAAACCTTGTTAACATGTTGAAAACATGGTTCTTTTACTGCTAAACCATGCCTGATGGATGAGGTATATTTGTTAAGAGATGCTGTAGAAATGCCATGTGTTATAATTAACAGGCAGCTGTAAAAACAAACACACTGTTAGAACACAATCAAATAGAGAGCCTTTTATGGGGCATTTGCCAAAGATCTAAGAGTTTTCTCGTTGGTTCCCTGTATATGGTGACATGTTGTGGTCTAGAGATGGTTTTTTTTTTCACAATTCTGTCCTCTCTGAAGTCACACAGTGTGTGAAAATCATGTCTTCTAGCTCTTACCTTCACATAAGAGAACACAATATCACTGGTCTAAAACCTGCTTTTCTAATCAAAAACCTCACAAGGCCTGGCTCAAGAAATGACTAGTTGGAAGGTGCATTTCCTGGCCTTGATTGGATATGCTATTTTTTATTCTTTTTTCATGAAATGTTTGGTTGTGTGGAGAGTTTGGATTCAAAGATTGATTACTGAGCAGGTGCTGAGGAAAATCCCTTCTTCATTATTTGCATGGGCAGCGTTCCAGTCTCTGAGGGAGATAACGGCGGAGGCATAAATTCACGTGCTCGCCATGCTGTTTGTCCATTCATGGTCTCTGGAGACGCCTCCTAACCTCTGGTTTCTGTGGGGTGATTGGAAACCCAGGGCTTGCTCAAGTCCCTCTGTGCTTCCATTTCTGCCTTTCTTCTGAAGAGCAGTGGGGTAGGCCGTGTGTTTGTAAATGTAGGAGAATTGTGCAACAGAGTTTTGCTCTGGAAAAAGACACTGGTGTTGAAAGATGATAATTTGTCATCCCAGAGCTTTCTTGAGAAAATTTCAAGCTTAAATGAACATATTTTCTTTTTAAGACAGCGAGTTCTGGCCAGATGCAGTGGCTCACACCTGTAATCCCAGCACTTTGAGAGGCTGAGGCGGGCAGATCACGAGGTCAGGAGTTCGAGACCAGCCTGACCAGCATGGTAAAACCCCGCCTCTACTGAAAATACAAAAATTAGCTGGGCTTGGTGGCGTGCACCTGTAATCCCAGATACTCAGGAGGCTGAGGGAGGAGAATTGCTTGAACCTGGGAGGCGGAGGTTGCAGTGAGCCAAGATTGTGCCACTGCACTCCAGCCTAGGTGACAGAGACTCCATCTCGGGGGGGAAAAAAAAAAAAAAAGACAGTGAGTTCTGACCACAGGCATTGAGGGTTTTTTACTATTAAGAAATCAAAATTGACATTTCCCAGTTAGTTACATATCTGTTTTTCTACTAAAATAATTTCATTATCTCTGATGTAGCTAATGGACTTTCCTCCTGTTGGAGGATAATTAGAATTATTTAATCCTTACCTGTTCTTGTGATAGAGACACAGAAAGGGTAAGACATTTCCCTAAAGTTACACAGTGAGTCATACAAAATGCACTTCCACAAAAGGGCATGGCTACATGATAGGAGGCTAATATTAGTAGACTGCAGTTTCTGTCAGAA
>NW_012098122.1:62996-145194 GCF_000951045.1 Mandrillus leucophaeus
CTGTAGACTTGTGTTGGCTGAATCTCATTTTACTCATTAAAACCTTGTTAACATGTTGAAAACATGGTTCTTTTACTGCTAAACCATGCCTGATGGATGAGGTATATTTGTTAAGAGATGCTGTAGAAATGCCATGTGTTATAATTAACAGGCAGCTGTAAAAACAAACACACTGTTAGAACACAATCAAATAGAGAGCCTTTTATGGGGCATTTGCCAAAGATCTAAGAGTTTTCTCGTTGGTTCCCTGTATATGGTGACATGTTGTGGTCTAGAGATGGTTTTTTTTTTCACAATTCTGTCCTCTCTGAAGTCACACAGTGTGTGAAAATCATGTCTTCTAGCTCTTACCTTCACATAAGAGAACACAATATCACTGGTCTAAAACCTGCTTTTCTAATCAAAAACCTCACAAGGCCTGGCTCAAGAAATGACTAGTTGGAAGGTGCATTTCCTGGCCTTGATTGGATATGCTATTTTTTATTCTTTTTTCATGAAATGTTTGGTTGTGTGGAGAGTTTGGATTCAAAGATTGATTACTGAGCAGGTGCTGAGGAAAATCCCTTCTTCATTATTTGCATGGGCAGCGTTCCAGTCTCTGAGGGAGATAACGGCGGAGGCATAAATTCACGTGCTCGCCATGCTGTTTGTCCATTCATGGTCTCTGGAGACGCCTCCTAACCTCTGGTTTCTGTGGGGTGATTGGAAACCCAGGGCTTGCTCAAGTCCCTCTGTGCTTCCATTTCTGCCTTTCTTCTGAAGAGCAGTGGGGTAGGCCGTGTGTTTGTAAATGTAGGAGAATTGTGCAACAGAGTTTTGCTCTGGAAAAAGACACTGGTGTTGAAAGATGATAATTTGTCATCCCAGAGCTTTCTTGAGAAAATTTCAAGCTTAAATGAACATATTTTCTTTTTAAGACAGCGAGTTCTGGCCAGATGCAGTGGCTCACACCTGTAATCCCAGCACTTTGAGAGGCTGAGGCGGGCAGATCACGAGGTCAGGAGTTCGAGACCAGCCTGACCAGCATGGTAAAACCCCGCCTCTACTGAAAATACAAAAATTAGCTGGGCTTGGTGGCGTGCACCTGTAATCCCAGATACTCAGGAGGCTGAGGGAGGAGAATTGCTTGAACCTGGGAGGCGGAGGTTGCAGTGAGCCAAGATTGTGCCACTGCACTCCAGCCTAGGTGACAGAGACTCCATCTCGGGGGGGAAAAAAAAAAAAAAAGACAGTGAGTTCTGACCACAGGCATTGAGGGTTTTTTACTATTAAGAAATCAAAATTGACATTTCCCAGTTAGTTACATATCTGTTTTTCTACTAAAATAATTTCATTATCTCTGATGTAGCTAATGGACTTTCCTCCTGTTGGAGGATAATTAGAATTATTTAATCCTTACCTGTTCTTGTGATAGAGACACAGAAAGGGTAAGACATTTCCCTAAAGTTACACAGTGAGTCATACAAAATGCACTTCCACAAAAGGGCATGGCTACATGATAGGAGGCTAATATTAGTAGACTGCAGTTTCTGTCAGAATGTTTGCATTTTTTCAATTAAATAAAGAGCTAGATTCTTACAAAAATACAGCTCAAACTGTATTACCATACTAAGGTTTTGAAAACCTAAGTATCAGAGCAAGGTCACTTGTATAAATACCACCTGCAGTTCCAGTGTGTGGTCTGGTCTTACTGGAACAATTCTCTAACCAAGATCGTCTTGACACAGTATCTATGTTTTTTTTTTCTTTCTTTCTTTTTTCTTATTGTTTTGAGACAGGGTCTTACTCTGTCACCCAGGTTGGAATGCAGTGCCATGGTCACAGCTCACTGCAGCCTTGACCTCTCAGGCTCAAGCAATCCTCCCACCTTAGCCTCCCGAGTAGCTGAAACCACAGGTGCATGCCACCATGCCTGACTAATTTTTTAACATCTTTTTGTAGAGTCAGGGTTTCCTTATGTTCTCTAGGCTGGTCTAAAACTCCAGAGCTCAAGCAATCTGCCCACTTCGGCCTTCCAAAGTGCTGGGATTATAGGTATGAAACATCGTGCCCGGCCTATGTTGGTTTTCACTAGATATCATTCCTTAAAAAAATACTTCTAGTCAGCCAGGCATGGTGGCTCACACCTGTAATCCCAGCACCGTGGGAGGCCAAAGCGGGTGGATCATGTGAGGTCAGGAGTTTTAGACCAGCCTGGCCAACATGGTGAAATCCCATCTCTACTAAAAATACAAAAAAAAAAAAAATTAACCAGGTGTGGTGGCACACACCTGTAATCTCAGCTAGCTGGGAGGCTGAGGTGGGAGAATCGCTTGAACCCAGGAAGCAGAGGTTTGCAGTGAGCCAGATCACGCCATCACACTCCAGTCTGGGCAACAGAGCGAGACAATGTCTCAGGGGAAAAAAAAAAAAAAAAGGCCAAAAGCGTCTAGTCTTCTTTACAATATTACTTTCTGAAAGTGAGCATAACCTAGTTTAATAATCCCTGAATTTATTTTGCTAATTTAAATCCTTGTTATTTTTGCATTCTGAACGTCAGTTAGCAACGGGCACTTAGTAACACAAATATATTAATCTCCAACATGGTTTTAATACTTCTAGAGACTCTTTTTATTATGATGAGGAGAGAATCTTATTTCTAAAGTTTTTCTTTTGGTTACCTAAAAGCATGATGACCGGTGGAAAATCAGTATGTGTTAAGTCACAGTGCAAATTCTCTATTTTGTTTTTTATCTAAATGACAAAGTTAGACGGGCTGGTCTATAAAAAACTTAAGCTTGAATATTTATCTTACTATAATTAGATTTGTTTCTGTATCAAAAAGAATAAATTCAGTAAATATTTATAACATGCTCATGATTCTTTTTGATCTGCCTGCGCATATGTGGTATTGTAGTACTTACTATAGGGTGCTATGATTTCACTGAAGTTTGGAATCATTCTCTAAGACATAGCTTAGGGCTAATAGAAAATTCAGAAGGGATTCATTTGACTATTTTAATAAGTAACTGAATCTGGAATTTATAACCCGATAAATTCTTACTAATTGCAGAAGTGTGAGGCATTCGTGTTGTTTTTATTTACATTCATTTTCCTAAATCGTATCTTCTTTAAATCAGTCTATAAAATTCATACCTTAGCTTAGGCTGAATTTGAACAAAAGTGTTCTAGAGAACAAGGCCATTCTAGAAATACTGCTTTTACATTTTCAAAACGGATATGTTTTATCCCCAAACACCTAGACTATTATCTCCTGTTTCTTCCTCCTTATCCCCCAGCTAATTAAGACAGTGACCCATGGGGTTTTATTTTTGTGATGAATTTATAGCCTCTTTAAAATGTGGCAAGATTCAATGACTTGTGGGAATAGAGTTTTGCATTATTTTCTACAATATTGATTACACAATAGTGAAATGTTATCTTGCATGCTAAATCTGCTTGGGCATTTTCCCCCCATTATTTTGTCAGGACAGGAAGTAATTGACAACAGTGTAGAGTACTATTATTAAAATAATTTGACCTTCACCATATACCCTCCAAAATGTGAATGGACAATTGGACTTTGTGTTTCGAATTGTCTACAGATGTCCTGTCCTGTAAGTCAGAAGGAAAAAAACTTGTATTTATCGTTACATGAAGTTTTTTAAAGTAAATTGAGTGACCATTTTCCCTAGTGCTAACTAAGTTTTCAAATATCGCTAGGGGGAGTTGATTTTTTTTAATAAAGCTATTATGTTAGAAACATACATGGAAAAAAATCACCTTACGTTTAGAGAAACAGCATATTTTGATTTCCTGGGTAACTCAAGCATGACCAGCAAAGAGTAAGGTGAGTATAGTTCACATTAAAAAATGGAATAAGGCTTAGTTTCATCTCATGCTGTGAATAACGTGCTACCTAAATATATCTGTTATCTTTTTGCTTTCCTCTCCTCCCTCCTTATTTATTAAGGGAAAGATTGTTTTAAAAAATTGTGTCTTTGAAGCTTCTGGAAATTGTCAGTTTCGTATTGAAAATCGGTGATTTCCATAATTTATGTAAGGATCTTTCTCACGCTGTCATTCACAAGACTTAAAAAAACTTGTTTTAGATGCCAGTAACATCCATTTTCTCTAGAGATGGAAAATCATTCCTTCTAATTCTTCCCCACAAGCACGCCCACTTCTCCTGCCAACAACATCACCAAAGTGATTGTATCTGGTCATGAGTTCCATAGAAGGATTTGATTTCCTGCATTTCTAGGACTCACCTGTGTAGTATTTGTGTGAGGACTCTTAAAATAGGACGGAATGGCACCTTTTGCTTATTTGTAACTTAGTTAAGGCAAAGAAAGCTTTCATTGAAAGGATTTGATTGTTGGCTCCTGTGACTGAGCAAAGGCCCCAGTAATTGGGAAAAGATGGCATTTCACTGTTCTCTCCTCCCGTGTGGAAATGCGTTCAGAAAGGCAGGCCGATTTACTGACTCAGCGAGGGGCTGAGAGTGACTGAACACAATCTCTGGACCTCCTAATTCTGTAATTACTTCCTTCGATGTTTTTGTCTCTGCAGATGTGCTTGTGGAGTTTGTTTCTGTTTTTGTTTTAAACACTAGAAGTGTTGTTCTCAAACTTGTGTGTGACTTTTCTGGGCCAGGAGGGATATAGCAACAGTGGTTGGGGCTGATGCCACTGAACATGTGGTGCTCTCAGCCCATGTCACCCCACCTCCCCCATCAGACTGCTGTACAGAGAAGCTTGGTGAAGTGTCTGCACTGTGCACACTCATCCTTTATAGAGGACAGCTTCATTCCTTTTTATCAGGAGTGATACTGTTCCTCTTCATCGGGTAATATCCATTGAGCATCGTCATGACGAGGACAGGTTGGTAGATTACCTGAAGCTTTTTCGATGAGACCAGGTTAGAGGGCAGGGATCAACTGTGTTGTGTACGGCCTGGTCTAAATGTGGAGCCTGGGGCTGTTCACTGGATTGGTCGATGATGAGTTCATCTTATTTGAATGAAAGTGAAACAGACTTCTGAAATGAGGCTTTGCTGCCTTCTATGGTGAAAGGGGAGAGCTTTTGCAGGTTCAAAAGTAAAGTGGGATATTTAAGGCCTTGATCTCACTGGAATCATTTATATCTTTAGTTCTGTGATGCCAAGTGGGACCTGCATGGGATTTAGTGTGTGTGTTGGAGCATCCTGGGTCCCAGGGTCCTGGAGAAGGAGCCACAGGATTATGGAGTGTCACCGTAAGTGGATTTTAGAAGTTTGATCCAACATTTATTGTTCCCTTACTTGGCACTCTACCTGGCACTGGGAGGATGGAATGAATAAGACTTGGTCCCTCCCATCCAGGAGCTCATAGGCTTAAAGGGGAATATAAACCCATGAGCAAATGACTTACAGTGACACACTATCTAAAAGACCACACAGGAAGAAGTGGTGTCTCCCTGGGCATTAGATCAGAGTGGGAGAGGTGGGGGAAGCCTCGTGAAAGATTTCACGAAAGAGGTTGAGGCTTGAATTAAGTCTTTAAAAATGTGTCAGTGGGACAAGAGGACAATATTGGGGACTGGCATATCAGGCAGGGAAGGAGCATGAACAAGTTTGGAAATTATCAAATACTGAAAACTGCCAGAAGCAGTAACATTGCTTGAGTGTAGGTTGTGAGGAGGGACATTCAGAGAAATGGTGCTGGAGAAATGGACAGACCTCATCATAGACACTGGCCTTACTGCCCAGTTTGGACTTTATAGTTGTTGAGGAGCCTCCACAAGTGTTTAAACTGGTGAACAGCATGATGGCATTTGCACTGTGGCCGCTCTGTGAAGGATGCATCCAAGGCAGAGACTGATGTATGGAAACCAGTTAGGAGATCATGATAGCACCCAACTCTAAGAGAGAGCACTGGTCTGACTGTAGGAGTAGCTGGGGGTGGGTGGGGGAGTGAGGAACCCAGCACAACTCCCAGAGCCAAGAGGAAGAGTGGGATTCAGAGAGATCCTAAGGATATAGAAGATTATAAATGTCAAGGCCTCCATTTCGCATGTATCAAGAGGGGGTTCCAATCAAGGCTTTATTGCGTACTTGCTTCCTAAAGCAAAGAAGACAAGAATTGCTTGTGAAATGTATGGCAAGGTGGTCAGCTGTAAGGTTTCTAGCCTGTGGTGAAGAACTCCATTTTAGATAAATAGTGCATCCAAAGAGTGCATTAATATCCTAGTTTTTCACTGCAATATGTGAGAGTTTGGTAAAATAAGATGCATTGTAGTCTTCTATTTAGAGGCACGGTGGGACAGTGGCTCAACTGTGAGCTGGTAATTCATTTCTAGTGTTAACTCTGGCACTTGCATGCTTTGGGCGACTGGCTAAACTTTTCTGAGCCCCACTTTTTGATTTGTACATATTAGGCTAGTAATATTGTCCAGTGGGTTTGTTGTGAGAATTCAGTAAAATCAAAGCATGTCAAAGTGGCAGGCCAGAGGCTGGTGAAGCAGCTGCCGAATGCTACTAATGTCCACCCTTTCTCCATTTTTCTCTCCTCTGAGGGAGTTTAAAACGTTCAACTTTTTCTTCTCTGTGCTGAGTCTTATTGCTAGGGACCTGGAGATGAATATAAAAGTGTACCTGTGTAGTTTTCCAAATATTTAAATTCCTTAAGGAGATTTCACATGAAATGCTTGATTTCCTGGAAAAAGATGTTTATTATTTCTCTCTCTGCTTTTGATACAGGATGTCAGCTGCAACGAGATCACAGCGTTGCCCCAGCAGATAGGTCAGTTGAAATCTCTACGAGAACTGAATGTCAGAAGAAATTACCTTAAAGTTTTACCACAAGGTAAAAAAGAAAGAGGGAAAATGAAGAAAATGGGAGACTTTCACTATTTTATTTTTGGGGGGATTTACTTTTGTGAAGAGGGTGGATCTTTTCGTGTGTGTGTGTGTGTGTGTATGCCTACTACTAATAATTAGGATTTGAATTTCACACGCAGATAACAAAAAAGTGGTGTTCAGGCTGTGATTTTAGTCAAGGGCTACGGTAACAAAATTATTCCCCTAGGTAATGCTGTGGGGCACGGGGGTGGACCTGGGTGTATTAGTTTGCTGGGGCTACTACTGTAACAAGGAACCACAGCTGGGGTGGCTTGAATAACAGAACTTCATCTTCTCACAATTTTGGAGGCTGGATGCCAGGATCAAGGTGCCAGCAGGGTTGGTTCCTTCTGAGGCCTCTCAGCTTGGCTTGTGGGTGACATCTTCTCCTCTCTGGGTCTTCACATCATCTCCCCTCTGTGCATGTCTGTGTCCTCATCTCCTCTTATTACAAGGACACCAAGGATTAGAACTGCCCTCATGACCTCATTTTAACTTAATTACCCTTTTAAAGACCCTATCTCCAAATACAATCACATTCTGAGGTAATAGAGGTTAGGACTTCAACATATGAATTTTGGAAGGACTCAAGCCAGCCCATCGCAGGGGGTGACGTGAATTGTTTTGGATATGGGTATGTGACGTTTTGGAACGTGAAATTTTGGGGACATGCTTTGTTCTACAGATCCTGTCTGTCAGGATTTCTAGCCTTGGGGATCTGGGAGCACTGGTTGGGAACTTCCAGTGTCTAGAATCTTTTCTGAGGTGAGGGTGCTGCCTCTGCTGGAGTGATACTTGGACTAATGTCTCACTGGTGGTCTCGGTAAGTTTCACCAGTGGTGGCTGCAGAACCTCAGCATTGAGACGTGGCTCCCAAGCACCTAACATGAACGCTGAGAACTCAGACAGCCCTGCTTTGCAGCCGTGGGCTTCCGTAGTATGACTATCCGGTAGTGTGTAGAGTTCAAGGAAGATGTATGTATTTATTCAGAAATTGCGTACCATTTAGAGCATGAAAGCAGCCTCATAGAGGGTAGTGCCTCTGCATTTTGTGTTTCGGTTTGGACCTGGATCAGGAATGAACGGATGAGTCCTGGAACCCTGAATGTTTTCTCCAAAGCATACTCTGGTTTTCAGAGATCACATTGATTTCCATTGTTTTTGTTTAAAGTCTCTAGACTTAGCCGATTTCAAACATGTATTTAAAAATATTTCTCAAAGCAAAACCCTGTAGTATTTGGAAACAGTCAGCATTTGGTTGATCTGACATGAATGGAGCAATTTATGGATGCCTCATTTTAATTATCCTGTCTCTGCATCTTGATCTTTGGCTTGAAATGCTTCATAATAAGAGAATGGATCTCATGAAAGGGAAAGAACTTTGGAAAATGTAATGTGCTTTGTAGATGGGAGGTTCGGGTCCGCTTGCCGTCTTTCACCTTCCTCATACTGACTAGCATTTTAGGGAAGCAGAATGAGAAACAGCATTTTTTACTTGAGTGCTTGAGATGACTTGGTTTAAAAATATTGATTGATTTTTCATTTTGTCCTCGTACAGTCTCATTTTTTAGATATACAAAACTTGTATTAGGTTTAAGCAAACACAAAAGGAAAGCTTATTAACAGCAAATTTATATGCATACAACCTTTTATGAGTTAAAGAAAACTTTCACGTAAACTTAAGCTCCCATGTTAATTATTGCGAAAATGTCAGAAATAATTGAACTCTCATTTTCAAAAGGAAAAATTAATGTGATCATTTTGCAAATGCCTGTCATAGTTTGGAAACGTGGAAAGAAAGTATATTCACAAAATCTAGATTTTTGTCTCTCACTAGTTCCTCTTTTTTTTTTTTTTTTTACCTTAAAAGCATTCCTTTCCCTTAAAAAGATCAGTTATTCCATAATTATGTTTTCTCAGTTTTGATATTTTAAAAATATACTCAAAGCTAAAACTTCAGTTTACTGAAAAATTTTTAAAAAGAATAATTTCCTGAGTATCAGGTTCCTTTTTGCTTCACTCTGGAGAACTCTATTGATAAAAGACCATTGAAAATACTTTCAGTAAGTGACTGTGAAGACTTCCCCTATTTACTTATATGTTTTTCCTCTTTGGATACCCTTCCTCGTATGCTTTCAATTTGAGGATGAAAAAAAAAAAAAAAAACCAAAATTGTGGTCTAATTACTCATATCAATTTTGTGGTGGTTTTACTACAACAACTGCAATAGGAAGACCATATTTTATTCTTTCTAGAACTAGAATGAACAGAGGATTAAAATAGCCATTCATTGCCTCTCTTAGCAGTGGGGAGAGAGTGGGATTTGTTCTTCTGCTTCTTTTTTTCTTACTCCCTTTTCCTACTCCACATTTTTTTACTTTTCCTGGACTGGCACTGCAAAATTATCATTTTCTCCTTCATTTTATTGTTGTGAAACTGTCTGGTTCTTGTTTTCCTGAACTATGATGGCAATTGTGTTCCAAACTGGAACTAGAAACGAAATGGTCATTATAAAACCATTACTCAGTTTATTTACCTGTAAGTTTTCTTCTGCTGTGTTCTCCATGAACTTGGCCCTCTAGTCTTAAGAGTCTTCATTTTAAGTGGCAAAGAATTGCTAAAGATCCAGAGTCCAGTTAAAGTTTTCCAGTGATTTGCTAACCTAACTTTAGTTAACCATCTCGGAGGTAGGCTGATATTGCCGGGGGCAACCGCTAGGAGGTGTTCCTCTTATCACGGAATCTTCATGATTCTTAACCATCTTACAAACAAGCTGTGAGGTGAAAGGGGATCTTGCTTTTCCTATCCTTTCACTTTCATGATTCCAGTGTCCTCCAGGACCAGTGTGGCCTGAGGTCAATCCCCCATCCTGCCAGACGGGAGGCAAGCTGGGTTTGAGCAATGAACTAACTACTCAGGGCAATTTAAAAAATACAGATCCCTTGGCTTCAGGTCCAGGGGTCTGTATTCTTTCAAAAACACACTTCCTGAGTTTCTCCTGCACAGCCCACCTATCATGGACCTGAGTTTGGAACCTGCGGCCTTAGATGCTCTTCTGCCTCCCCTCTAGAATTTTAGTTCCATTCCTCGTTTCTTTAAGACAAAGTAATTCACTAAGCTATGAACCAAGGACAGTCCCTTACATTCCCAGAGTGCTTCGGATTCTGAGAGAGGTACTGGTTACTAGAATCTTTTCCTGCTGGAATTTGACATAACGTAACTGAGTAAAGTGAAAACCGAAGAGCAGTGTAGGGGTAGAGGAGAAATAGTGTGAATTTTTACTCCAGGTCAGTGCCTTGAGTTACTCTTCTTTGTCTAATTCTTGCCCTTCTTCCACTTTAGAACTACTTGAGTCCTTAACAGATCCCATAACAAAAGTTCCGAGGCCTGGTTCTGGAGTGAACCCTTCATAGCCCCCCACACACAGATCTCAGTGGCTTGCCTGCATCGCCCTAGATGTCTGGCATGGCTTAGCCTCTTTGCTCTATGGCATATATTTGACTTTATTCCTAACAGCTGCCAATGTCACTTTGAATGCTTGAAATTACTGAGTGTTTACTGTGCCAGTGGGTGGGGATTTTAAGCTAAATGTAATGTTCTGACTTCTGAGTGGAGCTACAGAAGACTTTTTAAAAGCTGTAGAATAAAGTCTCATCATACCAGGATCACAGGGCCTGTTGGAAAATTCTGAATTGGATAACATTTATTTTTTTAAAATGCGGTTGAAAAACTCATGAATATATTTAGTGTAGCTAGTTCTGGGATAATGCCAGCCCAGATACATTGATTAGATAAGAATATTCTGTAATTAACATATTACTCATGGGCTAGCGAATGCTACTGGGAAACAGTTTGAAGTTAAAACATAAACATGTCCTGTGTGATGTGGCTTGCGTGATTTTTTTGCTGGAAAAAAAAAGTCTTTTTAAACAATGGATATTGTAAATGTCAAGTGTTTCCAGTTTTTATCAGAACTAACAACAATGTAAAACTTTGGGGCATGCAATGAAAGATTTTCCCTCTTGTGGTAAAATGTTGTGTACACACACCATGTATTCCTAATGTACAACTTGCTTTTGATTTTACTCAATTATATTTTTCCTGAGAAGCAGAACATTAATTTTTGAATGATCAGCCATTAATCTGATTGCTTTCTAAGGTTTTTTCTTTCTTTTTTTCTTTTTTCTATTATTTTAGAACTTGTAGATCTTCCCTTGGTAAAGTTTGACTTTTCCTGCAACAAAGTGCTCGTGATTCCAATTTGTTTTAGAGAGATGAAGCAGCTGCAAGTGTTGCTACTTGAGAATAATCCTCTGCAGTCTCCTCCAGCACAGGTGAGGGGTCTTGCAGCAAAGCCAATGCCCCATGGGATGTGCTGTTATAGGGGCCAAGGGAAAATTTCCCCTTCACCCTCTGAAAGTTTGCTGAAAATCACTCATCACTGGCAAGTGGCAGATTAATTGGAGAAAAGGCATGCAAAATTTATTAACATGTACGTGGAAGCTTCCAGAGTGAAGACCCAAAGATACAGGGGAAATTGTCCATTTTTGTGCTTACAAAATGTGGACAGCCATGTAGAAATATGATTGGACAAAAAGAGTATGATCTCACGTTAATAGACTGAGTGAGGAAACCCAGCGGGGCCTGTCTCTCTGGATTCTTCTTGGGCTCTCTGAGGATCATCCCTTCCTTCTGGGTGTGGCGCAGGACCCTCTTTGGAATGGGGGTTCTTGTTGGCCTACTGTCAGACAAGCGAGGTCAGATAATTTCTTTATGGCCAGTTTTTACACAGAAAGGCAGAGGGAAAGTTCAAATAATATTTTGAGGTTTTAAAGGGGTTCTGGTTTCTATGACCAGCTTTGGGGAAGAGGGATTCAAATTTCTAAGGCTCCCTTCCTTGGGAGAATGGGACCGAGAGGCAGGAGGGCAGGGGAGGTCAGAGAAAAACTTTTGCTTCTGAGGCCTTCATTTTGGGGTATTGTTTTCTGATTCCCAGTGCTATCAATAGTGCTTAAGCAGCTCTCCGAAGGCCAGTTTTCTGATTCTCTGCTGAAGAGAATAATACTGAATAAAACTTCATTATAAACAGTCACAGGTAACCCTTGAGTGAATGTGAGAAACAATAAATTGTCTTCTGCTGCATCAAATCTATTTACCAGCACTTGGCTGACTATGCTAATCACTCCAACTCCAGAATTAAATGTCTTATTATTTATCATTTTATTTGGATTTTTTTCATGGAGTACACTGATTGACTTTTTTTTTTTTTTTTTTTTTTGAGACAGAGTCTCGCTCTGTCGCCCAGGCTGGGTGCAGTGGCACGATCTCGGCTCACTGTAGCCTCTGCCTGCCAGGATCAAGCGATTCTCCTGCCTCAGCCTCCTGAGTAGCTGGGACTACAGGCGCCTGCCACCACACCTGGATAATTTTTTTATTTTTAGTAGAGATGAGGTTTCACCATGTTGGCCAGGCTGCTCGCGAATTCCTGACCTCCAGAGATCCGCCCGCCTTGGCCTCCCAAAGTGCTGGGATTACAGGCGTGAGCCACTGCTCCCAGCCATATATTCCTTATTTAAATGTTAGCTGGAAAATGGAATTTAAACATGGTTATTGATTATTTAGAGACAGGTCTCAAGCTCAGATATTAAACTGCATGAGAGAAAAATGAAGTACTATGCTTTCAGATGCTTAACCATGTAAATATTTTGAAGTTTATTTTCTTTTTAAATAATTTAACAGCTTCTTAAATCTACAATTATTTTTAGGCTCCGAATTGTTTTCTATGGGCTCGAAAATAATTGTGCTTTTCTCATCTTTTGTAATTGGAATTTCACCAGGCTGGTCATCTGACTTTATACTTTTTATACTGTATATAGTTGAATACATTTTTGTTAGACTTTTATAGTTTAATGCAAGAAAAAATGGGAAATTTGCTTAAGCATGGTTTTCTGTTCGAAGTAGAATTTGGAGGGAATGATTCCCAAAATTCTAAGGGCGGATTTAGTGTACATGGGTAGGGTGTTACTTGACATGAAATCGGGAAAATTGAAATATACAGAGTAAGGATTTGATACTTACATTTTGTTTTGTCATTGAAAAATGAATATGATTACTATTAATTTCTTCATAGATTTGCACAAAGGGCAAAGTTCACATATTTAAGTATCTGAGCATACAAGCATGCCAGATTAAGACAACTGACTCCCTTTATCTCCACACCATGGAGAGGCCACATTTACACCAGCACGTGGAAGATGGGTGAGTCATGCCCTCATTCAAAGCCCCCGTTTAAAATTTGCCTAGGCCAAGGCCCTCCAGGTAGCTGACTTCAAAAATCTGTTTGTTTTAAGTCACCATGGTGTCTGCAGAGAACAAAGCAAAACAAAACAATTTGCTTTACTCACCTAATTTGTGTTTAAAACAAGAAGTTGAGAAAAAACAAACAAACAAAACTAGGATTTTTCAAAATCAGGAGCAAAGCTCTATCAAAAATTACCTTTCTCTATTTGTAATAATTAAAATTGGTACTTTCTGTGCCTGTAACAACAAACTGATAATCTTCCCGTATGTGTTTTAGTTTTTTGTTCTAGATCCTTTCACATAGCAAAAATAAAATTTAGTAACTTTTTAAATAGTAAACTAAAATCATCCCTTCAGTTCTAACATCAACTGCCAATATATGTAAAATGCCAATATATATAAAATGAGTTTTACAGCCTAAGATTTAAAGTTGCTACTATTAGCAAGATCGTCTTACTGTAAATTAATTAACATAATTTTGTATATTCCAGGTCAGATGTTTATCAGAGAAAATGAACCATTTAAATGTCACTACACTAATATCAAATGTGGAGGTTTTTGGCTTCACAGTGGCATTTATAATGTGATTGCATTAAAAATTAGGTCTATACACACTGTTTTATTTTTGTATTTTATTCTCATTTTGTCAATTTGCTTATTGTATAAAATTAAATAATACTAAAAATTTTGCAAACAAAAAAAAAGCAAGAAGTTGAGAAACTATTGGGATATGAAAGCAAAAACTGATGCTATTGAGAATATTTTGGTATATCTCAAATATCATCTACTGTCTCCTAATCAATAACCAGTTCTTCCTGTGTAAGTGGGTATATACTTATAAATAAGATCTAGAATACAAATGTGGATATTTTTTACTTATCAGAATAACTATATTGAGCCCAGACATGGCGTTTTAGCAATTATTAATGTTGAATATGCCTCCAGAACAACGTTAAGAAAAAAATGAAGGCTTTATTTTTGGTCTTTTAAAAATACAGTATGTGTAGTTTTTTTTGCCACTTCCTGTTTCAAATGGAAATGTTAGAACCTTTTCACACATCCTAGAGCTTCTTGTGGCATAAATCAAGCCTCGAACTTCCAAAAAACAACGTTCCCTCACTGATCGCAGTTATAGAAATGCAGGTTCTTTTTAAGAAGCCTTCACTGCAGAAATCTTTTCCTTCACTTTTTGCTACATAAGTAAATGTAAAATTTCTGACTACCTTAATGTTACTTTTATATAATGCTTAAAATATGTATCCACTGTTTTATGTACTTAATCCCTGGATAAAAATTTACAGAATTATTGAAAGTAATCACATTTCATAACCTAAGGGGTAAAAGCAGTTATGTGGTTTGCTAGATTCAGTAAAATAAGAACATTGGTAACTATTTTTAAGAAACACCTTGACATCTAAGAGCAAGCCACTTGATTAGAGCATAAATCCCATGAAACCCTGAACACAAAGAATTTTATCTTATACCGTGTTTAGACTGTGCTACCGTCTGATTTTCATTAGGTCCATGTCTTAATATTCTTTAATACTAGACTGATTTGTTGCCTTACAGTAATAATAAAAATGTGCATAGCAAAATTATTATTAGAATATAAATTGATGTATCTTGGTGTGAACTTTGTGATTTTCATCTTTTTTAAATGAATTCAATATTGATGGCATCTATCTCAGCAAGAAGGATTCAGATTCAGGAGTTGGAAGTGACAATGGAGATAAGCGATTATCTGCCACCGAGGTAAAGTTAGTGATCAGATTCTTTTCCTTCTGTACTTCTAGACATATTTCCCAGGAGTTCATTGAACTCCTTTCTGTTAAAGGGCATTGATTCATTTGTATGAGAGTATGTGATATTCGTAAAAGCTATTTGAAATCCTCGAAGTGTTATATAAATATTAGCTGTTGTTAGCTTATTCTGCATCTTTATATTTTTGTAAATGCCTCAAGAGTAGAGTGTGTATCTTCCTCTCCTACACATTATCTAAAATATTATTGAGTGTCCAATAAATATTACAAAGTGGCTAAGTAGTATGCAAGTGCTTATGAAGCACTTTTATAAATATGCTTATTTTTCAGTAGTAGAGTAATTTAGAAAAACATTGTTATACATATGCATAAATGTTAAGGAATCAACTGTACATTTTATGTTAGTAATTGACCCACAGGAAATGCATTTATGAGTAGCTATAGTTTTTATAACAATGTTTATTTTCCTCAGACTCTTAGATTGTGTTCTGTTCTTAGATCTGTTCAGTTAATTGGATAAAAGTTTGGTTACTTGTAAGCTAACAGGCCTCACACATTAGAACTTCCTACAGTGGTTATAAATAATGCTTTGATAACTGATTTATTATCTCACACGTAGTCTATTAGAGTCCCCAAAATCTAACACTAACGTACCATTAAATGGAGCTTCTTGGCCTCAGAGATCTAGAAAGGAGTGGTAGGAAAAGTATCAGGTGCTCTTCTTGTTTTGAGGGAAGTTACTTTCTGTAGTTACTGAGTTTTGAAACATTATAATACTCTTTGAAATTGCCGTTAATAGGCCAATTACCCCATCAAAGAAACTCACATTTTTTCTGTGTATGATTCCAGGAAAAAAACCTTTCTCCAAGTCTCCTCAAGTCTTTGAATTTTAATAGGTAGCTAAGGTATTTGAGTTTATTTTTCACAAAATGCTGTATATAGCAGTGTATTAAAAAGTGGGATTCTTTAAAAATCCTTCTAATGTAGAACATTTTGAAAGGAAGAAGAGTTAGTAGGCAGAGAAGGCCAGTGTCAATAAAAAAAAAAATAACCCATAGGAAGCACATTAATAGTTTACTGTGTTTCAGTGGGAGAGGGGATACTAAACACATTGCTTTAGTTGCATTTTAGTTCATCCTCTTCAACTCCTAAGTCCTCGCAAATGGACCATTGTTTCAGAAATTACTCACCCTAAGCATATTTTCTGTTAAATTAAACAGACCCTGCTTTCTCTAATTAAACTCATTAATAAAACATTACATGAAGAACTTCATTATCCTTTTGTTCTCACTTAAGCATAAGTAGGATGCTAATATCATTCTAAAAGGAGCCCAAGGATTTATTCGATGCCTTTTAATTAGATGCATATCTTTGGAATTGTGCTACATTTTTAAGATGAGAGGTGGGTAGAAAGAGAAAGGAATACAGAAAAGATTATATTCAACAGAATAAAAATGCACACATCTTCCCATTGGCCTTTCTTTGTCTTACATTACAGCCTCCTTTCTTAAGTACACCTCCAAGAAGTTTATTTTTTAGAATGATAAGCATTCTGAATTATCTTACATAGCTTCCTATTTTCACTTGGTTTGGCAAAGATTTTACCATCTGTGGTCAGGTGATGTTACTTCCCATTTAGATCACATTTTGGGGTTCAGGGATCACACCTCATTCTTTTTCTTTGGCTGCTGTCATTGATTGATGTAGCGTTTGTCACTGAGAAATTAAAAACATCTTTTTATCAAGATAAACAGGAAAGTGTGGAGCTCTATGAATATTTGTTGAATGAATGAAATGCATGCCTGATTTCTGCCAGTTTCTAAACAATCTGTACATATGTCCAAAAGTAAACAAGGACAGACTCTGAAAACCATACCTCAAGAATTTAGGAGCAAGCCATAATCTCCTGAAATGTGTTTTATGGAGGTTCCTGATTTTTGAGATTTGGAAAGCTATTCCCTAAGTAGCAACAGTAAAATGGAGACAGAGGAAAATAAACCAGGCTCCATATTTCATTCAGAATCATAGGTTTTCTGAATAAACGTCATCAGCTACTGTGGGAAAGGAAACCCTCAGAGAAAACTAATCCAATTATTAAGCCAAAGCTTTACTCCAAAAATCACACAGAGCAGTTCTTTTTAACTACTACAGTTCTTTAGCACTTTTATATATGTGATGCAGCTTCCTCAGCCTAAAATAGAGAAATAAGACAGGCACCTGTATTAGTTCATTCTTGTGTTGCTATAAAGAAATAACGGAGGGTTGGTAATTTATAAAGAAAAGAGATTTAGTTGGCTCACAGTTCTTCAGGCTGTACACAGAGCATGTGACCAGAAACTGCTTCTGGCAAGGGCCTCAGAAGTCAGGGTTGAAGGTGAAGGGAGTGCCTCCTGTCACACGGTGACAGCCCGAGCAAGAGAGCAACATGGTTGGGGGAGAGCAATGTGGGAGGTGCCATGCACTGTATTTTTTTGTTTTTTGTGTTTTTTTTGGACGGAGTCTTGCTCTCTTGCCAGGCTGGAGTGCAGTGGCGTGATCTCAGCTCACTGCAACCTCTGCCTCCTAGGTTCAAGCGATTCTCCTGCTTCAGCCTCCGGAATAACTAGGACTATAGGCACGTGCCACCATGCCCAGCTAATTTTTGTATTTTTAGTAGAGATGGGGTTTCACCATGTTGGCCAGGATGGTCTCGATTTCTTGACCTTGTGATCCACTGGCCTCAGCCTCCCAAAGTGCTGGGATTACAGGCATGAGCCACTGCACCTGGCTGGTGCCATGCACTTTTAACCAACCAGATCTCACATGAATGCATAGCAAGAACAGCACAGGCCCTTCCTGAGGTATCCACCCCCATGACCCAAACACCGCCCACCAGGCCCCACCTCCAGCACTGGGGATTACATTTCAACATGAGATTTGGAGGGGACATACAACCAAACCATATACCAGTACCTGACAAGATTTCAGCTTAAAGCAGAAGAGAACACAGAGAAGCCTGTAAGTGTCAGCTCCATTAATTTTCACGATGTGAACACACCCATGTAGCCAGCTGCCAGTTCAACAAACAGAACTTTACCAGCACCCTAGAAAGCCCCACCCCGACCCCAAGAACAACTTCTATCCTAATTTTAAATACCATGGATTAGTTTTGCATTTTTTTCAACTTAAATAGTGGAATTGACCTTTGTATCTGGCAACTTATATTCAATATGATGTTTGTGAGAATCACAGGATGTTGTTTTATTACATAGCATTCTCCTTATCTACATTGATAACACTTCTCTTGAGTTAAACAGTGCACTGTATCTTTTTAGCCTTCTGACGAAGACACCGTTAGCCTCAATGTGCCAATGTCGAATATCATGGAAGAAGAACAGATCATCAAGGAGGACTCGTGCCACCGCCTTAGCCCCGTTAAAGGTCTGAGAATGGAAATGTGGAGAGAGTGCTTGCTTTTCAGTTTCACATGTTATGTTTAAAATAACCTGTGCACAGATAGGGCAGTGATAATCTTTCTAGAGTACTTCCTGTGTAGCAGGCACTGTGTTCATCTGGGAAGTTGATCTCATTTAAAATTTAAAAGTCTAAGATGGATACTCTAATCATCTCCATTTTATAGGTGAGAAAACCAGGGCTCAGGGAGTTTAAGTAACTTGCCATTGGTCACACAGCTGATGTGTGTGTAGTCTACTTACTACAGTGCATAGTAGAACTAGTCTCATTCTGAAGACTTAGATAAAATTCTTTTTTTTTTTCTTTTTGAGACGGAGTCTCGCTCTGTCGCTCAGACTGCAGTGCAGTGGCGTGATCTTGGCTCACCACAACCTCTGCCTCCTGGGTTCAAGCGGTTCTCCTGCCTCAGCCTCCTGAGTAGCTGGGATTATAGGCACCTGCCACCACGCTCGGCTAATTTTTAAAATCCATTCTTGGAAAGAAAATATTGATGTGATAGATATATTAGTTAGGAAAACTCTAGCTGCTGTAAAATAGAAGATTCCCAAATCTCCGTGGCTCAACACAATCCAAATTAAGTTCAAATGGAGTTAGTGATCGGCAGGCAACTCCCCTCTGAGTGTTGATTCAAGGACCCAAGCTCCTTTCATACCATGACTCCAACATCTTTAACACAGGGCTTCCAAAACTTTCATGTCCATCTGTTTTAAACCAGAAGAGGAGCATGGAGGTTTGCTCATGGGAGTTTTTGTGCACTGGACCTGGAAGGAGTGCCCGTCACCGACAAGCTAGACTTCATCCCGTGGCCACATCGCACTGCACGTGAGGGTGGGAAATGTAGTTGAGGTGTGTGTTCAAGAAGCTACCTGACTTTGGCCCAGTCAGGTGACCTTGACTCCCTTACCTGTAAATGAGATGATTGGATTAGGTAATATCAAAGGTCCGGTGTAGCTTGAAAATTCAGTGGCTCTTTAATAGTCGTCAAATGACCACTAAACACTGTATCTTGTGTGCCTTCAAGATCCTTTTAATACGTTTCATATCTTGGTTAGAAGCCCTCATTGGGTAACATTATGGCAATTTTTTTGATTGCCCCCGTTTCCCAATGACTTTTAAGGAAAATACAAACATTTAGTTTTACTCATTTGTGGTGAGACTATTTCACAATGTCTGAATAGTGTAGAACTGGATTAATATACAGATCTTCTCATAAATAGTTGGAATATGCTCTTATGAGTGATAGGAGAGCTGTTTAAGTTCACTCAAACCTTAGTGTTTGCTTTCACTTCTTACACTTAGGTTTTTAAGTTTAGCATTTCTGTTTACCTGAGATTATCATGAGAACCATATGTTGTCTAAAAACATAGCTGTATGCTTTATATACAAATATAACTGCCACTTCATTAATTCATATAAACTTAGTAATATTATGCACCATAGGAGGTGGTATTTTAGGCATGTTTTTCAAATAAAAGAATTACATAATTTGTTACCAGTGGGTCTTCCCCCTCTCGTCTAGATGTGGGTATTACATTGGTTCAGAGTGTTAAAGGGTGGCCCAGTATGGTTCTTTTTCATCTTCAGAACAGTTGGAAGAGTTGTGTAGGGTGTTCCTTTTGTGTCCCCACCTCCCCTGGAACACATTCTAGGTGGATGTGCCCCATCTGGGCATGCTATCACCTTTGTGTGGCCCTTCTCATAGACACGTCCTTGAGATTATTTGCTACTTAAGGACAGGAGTCAGATTTGGCTGATTTTTTAATCCCTAAAATGTTTAGCATAATACCTGCCATTTAGTAGCTGCTCAATATGTGTTGGATTTGAAATACGAAATACATAGTCACATATTACTGAGGGCAAAAAAGCCCTCTTTTATACTTTCTTTTCTCCATTCCTTAAAAAGTAAGAGAAAATCTTATTTTTCTCATAGGGAACTAAGCCCAGAGAGGCCTTGACTTTTTAAGTTCAGTTTGGGGCTTTCTGGGGTTATTTTACTTTTATCTTTTCCTCCCTACAGGGAAGAGAAAACTTGGGTTTTTCATATACCTTCTTCATGGGGAACACCGAAGACTTGTAGTGACTAGATGATATTTGAAGATCAGCTGTGTTTTGCTCTTCTGTTCAAGAAATCATGCTTTCTGTCTCTCTCTATATTTTCCTAACAGGAGAATTTCATCAGGAATTTCAACCGGAGCCTTCCCTTTTGGGTGACAGCACTAACTCAGGAGAAGAAAGAGACCAGTTTACTGATAGAGCAGATGGTCTCCATTCGGAATTTATGAACTATAAGGCAAGATTTTCAGGATCAACTATGTTTTTTACTCATTTCCTTCTGTTTGGCACCTTACAATTTATGTTCAAGGTTGCCAATCCATCCCCTTCAACGTCCAGCTTGCTGCACCCTCCCTGAAGCCTTCCAAACATCTCAGCGCTCAGCCTGTCTATTGGCCCATGTGAGGAGCTGGTCCCTGCCCTGTGTGCCCCTCCATCTGTCTGTTTATGGATCTGATTTTCTTTCCGCTACTCAGTGCGTCGTGCAAATTGGCAGACTCATTAGTGTGACCATTACCATGCAGTAAAAGCTGAAATAGTTTCACATTCTTTTCAACATGTTCTAGGTAAATCCTTTTCTTGGGAGTATATTTATAGTGTAAAGACAAAAGTGGAGACTTTCAAAATTGAGAAATGAATGTCTTTCCTTTTTGGAAAGATCTCTCTGAGGACACTTATTCCTGAACTTTTGTAGGTGCCCTGAGGCATTGAAAGGGCAGGCAAAGTTGCCGAGTTGTCAGGAAAGCCTTCATCTTAGTAGCAACACAGGGAGGAGAGAAAAACTAGCGCTTTACTGAAGCGGATAGTGAAGGTTCCACTTCACAACATGAGTAGGTGCTTGGTATGTTTCTGCCAGCCCTTTTGGTTCAGGTTGTGGTGCCCAAGAATCATAAAGATTATTGTTTTTGTAAAATTCGGATTCACTGTGGCTCTGAGGTAACTTCTGAGTTATTATGCTGAAGCCAAGAATGGGATCCCTAAGTACTCATCCTTATTTTCTGAGCATTGTGTCCTGATGGCTGGAACCAGCCTAAATGAACATCTTTGGGCATCACCTTCAAGGAAGTGGAGAGGAAAACAGCTGAATTTTACACTGTAGGAGACCTTGGTGTGCTCAGGACATGTTTATGGCCTCAAGATAAAAATAATGAACCTGACATATGTTTCTAGATTACAGAAGTTGTATAGAAGGATAAAACACAGAGCCTTAACTCTTTACTCTCTGTATTTAATGTCATTAATCCATACATTCTTGTTTTAAAATAGGTCACACCCATTGCCTTGTTTTTGTCCCTTGTCTCCCTTGACATTGCTTCATTTGAGCCTCATAGTTTCTCACTTTGATTACTTGAGGCACCACCCCACCCACTCCACTTCTTACTCAATGCTGTACCCCCTTTGCATGCATGCATGTGTGTACACACACACACACACACACTCACACTCTCTCTATATTCTGCCACCAAACATTTTTCTAAAGTACAAATATAATGACATTACTCTCAGGCCCCTGGTTCTACAAGGCTTCCCCAGCTTAGACCGTATCTCTCAGCTCTGTGGGACGATTCTTCCATGAAAATGTGAAAATTGGAGTGTATCAAGCGTTCTTCTTAAGTTAAGAATCTAAGGTAAAGATGGAAACCCTGAAGAATGTGTTAAGAAGATGTCCCCGTTTAAGTTCTAGAGGAAACAAAGCAGTTAGTAAAAATAAAGCGTATTGTTTCAGAAAAGCAAATTTCCCTGGATTCAGAGATTTCAAGGACTTCATGGAAATGGCTGCTCTACAGAATGGGTCCTGTAGATGGAAACTGGAGGAGCAGATAGGGGTGTGGAAGTCAACTTGGCAAATGCTTTCTGGAAGATACTTCTCTTGGAAAATCAAAAGAAAAATGCTAATGATAAAATAAACAAACATCTACAACAAGTTAAGGAAAAATTGTGCATTGAAAATCAGACCCATATTAGGCTCGATGTCCGTCAACTTTAAGTCTTTCAACCTGTGCTTGGCCTGGCACAGTGGCTCACACCTGTAATCCCCCACTTTGGGAGGCTGAGGCAGGAGGATCACTTGAGCCCAGGAGTTCAAGACCAGCCTGGGCAACATACTAAGACTCCATCTCTACAAAAAAACAAAAACTAGCTGGATGTGGTGGTGTGTTCCTTGAGTCTCAGCTACTCAGGACGCTGAGGAGGGAAGATCACTTGAGTTTAGCAGAGTGAGTCTTCATTGAGCCATGATTGCACCACTGCACTCCAACCTGGGTGAAAGAATGAGACCCTTTCTCAAAAAACAGAGTTCTGTGCTTTGCATAATCCTGTTTTCTTTACGGAATAAGCATCTTGGACCTTTGCAACCACAGTCAATTTTCATTATTCACAGCAGTTATATTGTGTGACATCACTGTGCATATTAAATTATCCAATACTGAACCATCACTCATTGGGGAAATAGAGGGCTGCGTTCCTGCAAGCCTCTGGTCACTACATTTTTGTCAACCAATCAACACATAACCTTGATTTGTGTGTATTTCTGTTTAAAGATACCTTATTTAATACATATTGTTTTGATGAACATTGCAACCATACCTTATTTAACATATATTGTTTGATGAACATTACAACCAGCAGCACCGTAACTCATGCCCAAAGGAAGCTTGTCTAACACACGTATTGTCCTCTGTAAGGGACATCACAACTTCCTTGGGCTTCTGAACACGAGGCAGCACTTCAGCACTATGTTCGGGGCTATTTTAAAGTGAAATCACCAACAAAAAACACAACAGTGTGAAAACATGGCACTAACTAGACTGTGAAAAAGGACACTTATTTGCAGTAAGAGAGCCGAAAGAAGAAGGCAGAGTGTCACCTTGTTCCACCTCATCTGGGAACATACATGTCCTGGGCCTCAAATTTTTTTACCTCTCTGCAGATGTTTGCAGATGACCTCCAGAGCGGCACGAATACTGGTTTTGGAACTAAAAATGCATGTTAGTGAATAGGCAAACTCACAAATGCAGAATCCACAGATAATGAGGGTCAACTGTATAACCATTTAACTTAGCAAAAGCCACCCAGTAAGCCTGTTTTGCCTAGTGAAAAAAGAGACATTTTATACTCTTGGCTACTTATAGTTTTGAAACAAAAAATCAAAAAGAAATACCCATTGTTCCTATGGTTGAAACCCAACAAAACAAAATAAGAACATGTTGTCTTGGTCATTTCTGGTAGTATATTTTACCCATGAATTTTTCTGTCATTTGGAGTGTGGAGAGTAGCACAGTCATTTATGCATTGACTGTATTGTACGTGAAAAGTGTAACCACCATAGAAAAAGTCCAAGTGTGTTCCCAGCCAGAGTCTAGCACTGGGCAGCTAGCCATGTCTTCGAGAAAAGTCTTGTCCTAACAACACATCTGAAGGACTGGCTAGTCCCGAGTTAGTTAATGATATGCCAGAACCTTGACACAAATAGTGGTCCTTTTGGCTGGTGTTCTCTCCTAGCCAGGAAAATGTGGCCCTATTCAGGTTGGCTTTCGTTCTAGCCATCAGCTGCGTTAAAGCAGCGTTTCTCTGTGTCAGAGATGAACATGCAAGGAGGCCTGTGGAAGGCTCACGGTGGGACTTGCCTTTCTAAATAGCCAGTGCCACTAGTGCCGCTTTGGGAAAAAGTGGGGTGACGGTGCAGGGAGAACATTTGAGTGAATTCTGGGTGTTGTACACATGAAAACTATTAGATACAATCGGAAGCACTTTTCTGTTAAGAATTTTATACTTTCTCTTTTCCCCACTGCACACATATGCGTGCACACTCACACACACATCCCTGCTGTCACAAACACTAGAGTGCATCTTTACAGGTGACCCACAAGCCCAGTAGAGGGATCTCGCAATACAAGGAGGTGCTAAAAGCGCAACAGGAAATCCGGTGAAGCTTTAAATTTCTGATGATAAGTTAACAGATGCTGTGGTCCTGGGCCACATTTTTTAAAATTAAAGAATGTTTAATTATGGGAAAATACTTACAAAATGTACCACCTTAGCCATTTTTTAAATGTACACGTAGTTCAGAGTGTTTTAACTACATTCACGTGGTGCAGCCTATCTCCAGAACTCTTCTGATCTAGAGAACTGACCCTGTGTACCCTTTCAATAACAAGTCCCTCGTTCCCTCCTGGCAGCCCCTGGCAGCAAGCATTCTACTCTCTGTCTGGATGAATTTGATTACGGTGTACACCTCATATAAGTGTAATCAGTACAGTATTTGTGTTTTTGTGACTGGCTTATTGCACGTAGCATAATGTCCTCAAGGTTTATCTGTGTGTATGGCACGCGTGAGAACTTTGCCCTTTCTAAGGCTGAGTGACATTCTAGTGCATGTACGTACCAGATTTTGTTTATCCATCCCTCCATAGATGGCTGTTCGGCTTGTTTCCAGCTTTTGGCTATTGTGAATAACACTGTTATAAACATGGGCTGGGCAGGTTTTGGCTCCTGACTACTGAGGAGTAGCCAGTGGTTTTCAGGAACCCTGTGTGTTTTGTCCACAGGCAAGGACAGAAGACTGTGAAGAGCTGTTACGGATAGAAGAGGATGTACACTGGCAAACCGAGGGCATGTGAGTACCAAGGCCTCGGTTATGAGCCATCATCACTCTAAAATCCACTTTGCAAGCAGACTGGCAGTTCTGTTGTGATAGAATTTTGACCTGCTTTTCTGTGGGCACGCTGATATTCTTACAATATTGATAAGAAGTTGACAGTTTTTCTCTGTCCGATGCTTTTTGTCATGATATTGGGCAGTACAAACCTCTTCCTTGGCCTTGAGTCTTACTTGTTTTGAGGCTGTGGGTAGTCATGTGATTCAGGGAATTAGCTAGAATTTCTAGATGGGAGGTTCTACTGTCCATACAATTGCCTGAAGAAGCCAACAGCTGAACCTGAAGTGACCTGTAGCTCTGATCTCCTTCTTTACCCCAAGTCATCCCCTTCAAGATCTGAGAACACCATAGACTTCTGGTCCCAAGACTTCCAACTGCCAGGGCTAGCATTTATTCAACATCATGTGCCAGGCATTGTCCTAAATACTTCACAGGCCATAACTCATTTCATCTTTACAACACTCCTAACAGACAAGTTCTGTTCTTGTCCCCCATTTCACAGATGACAAAGCTGAGGCACAGGGATATTGATTATCTTGCCGCAAGGTCACAGAGGGCCAGCATTTGAACCCAAGGAATCTTGTACTAGACAGATAATCCTTCTACTCTATTGTGGATAAATATTTGTTTAGCAAGATTTACAGGGGAGAGGGTGTGTGATCCCATTAGACAATGAACCGTGTCCAGGGAAATTGAGTTTGGACTATGTGGTATAGAGTATAGTTTTTGTTCCCAGGATTTTTATTTCTATCATCTGGGAGGCAGGTGTGGACTCTCCATCGTACCTTGTAGGGTTTTTCTTCTTAGTGAGGATTTATCCCATTGTTAAAACTTTTCTCCTTAGAGAAAGCTGTTGTCTTACATTCTGTAGCAGGAAGGGCTTGCCGTGATCAAATCTCTCTTGTCCTTTAAAAACATTGGGAAGTTCCTCTCTGGTCACCGTCTGTATTAGCAGCTACTCACTGGATACGCTGCTGAGAGCCACGGAGGCCTAACTTGGTTATACAATCAGAGAAGCATAGGGAAAGAGGCAGTTGTTTTAAAACTATATAAAGTTTTGGAAACTCCATTCTCAATCTTATACCTAATGCTTTCAATCCTGGCTGTAAACCAGGATTATCTGTAGAGCTTTATAAAATTTGAACCCCTAGTCAGACCCACTTGGACGTATAGGGCCTGGCATGGTTTTTAAGCGCCACAGATGATTTTGCTGCATCTAGAGTTTGGACTGAGAACCACTGTCCCACACTGAAACCCTATATGCATTAAAGTAATCAAACTGGTTGAACGGGAGTTGGAAGGCCTAGAAGTAGTACAGACTCGTCCAGCTGATCCCCCTCATGAACCCTCCTGGGACTCAGTAAAGCACAACTGTGAGAGCCTCTCCTCTAGGCCATTGCCTGACTGTGCACAGGAGCAGTTAGGGGTGCACAGGCATGAACATCTTATGTGAGCTGCTTTGCAGCAGAGCTGGGCTTCCCCTACTCAGGGGCTCTTCCCACCATGCTCTGGCATCCCACCCCACAAGGTACAAACACATGTTCACCATAGCACTGAATCTGTCAAAATCATTTTTATATGTTACATGGATTTTTGTAAGTTTGCTTTTTAAGAAATTAGATGACATTCGTGTTGTATTGATCATTTTCATTCTTTTTTCTTTCTTTTTGAGGCAGAGTCTTGCTCTGTTGCCCAGGTGGGAGTGCAGTGGCACGATCTCGGCTCACTGCAAGCTCTGCCTCCCGGGTTCACGCCATTCTCCTGCCTCAGCCTCCCGAGTAGCTGGGACTACAGGTGCCCGGCACCATGCCCGGCTAATTTTTTGTAATTTTGGTAGAGACAGGGTTTCACCGTGTTAGCCTGGATGGTCTCGATCTCCTGACCTTGTGTTCTACCTGCCTTGGCCTCCCAAAGTGCTGGGATTACAAGTGTGAGCCACCATGCCTGGCTGATCATTTTCATTCTTATGCTTGGTTTCATGTTACAGAATAAGTTCATCCAAAGATCAGGACATGGATATAGCAATGATCGAGCAGCTGAGAGAAGCAGTAGATTTGCTGCAAGATCCCAATGGGTATGTATGTCTCCTCGGTCCAGGTTTCATGTGTAAATAATGCGTACTAATGTATTGAGTACATTGTCTACATTCCTAAAATACCTACACAAATAATTTTGGCCCAGTCCAGCTACTAACAAAAGTCATGTTTATTGCCTGTTTTCCCAAGATGCAAAAGTGAAAGAGTGAAACTTCTGGAGAGAGTGAGATCAGTTTCCCCTTTCACCACCCTTTATTGAGTTCATTCACCCCTCACGAAATTCATATGGGAATTTTTGGTATAATTCTTAGAAAACAAAACTATGGTAAAAGTACATATTTCATATTGCTTAAAGTTTAAACCCCTGATTTATAAAAAATATAAAGAAAACGTTTTCCAAAAAGGAAAGAATTGGTATATCAAGTAGTAGTATATTTATCTGGGGTAGTGCCAAATATATGTTAACTGAAGAATATATTTCTAAAGATTTGGGATACAGGATAATTTTTAAATGTGAATTTGCCTTGATCAGTAATAAGCACCACATGCAGTGGATATGTGGATAATATTTTTCTCTTTCTTAACTAATAGTAATGGAATTCCCATGGACAAAATATTTTTCAGCTAAACAATAGCAGGTTTCATGTATCGGGTAATAACTTCATGATCTCTAGAGAACTAGAGGACTTGGTAAACTGATGTGGTCTTACAGTATGATGAACACGGGAATCACACTGCAGCGATCCCAGCTGGGTTCTGCAAATTTATGAAAAGGGTGGTTAGTGTATCCCAGAATGCTAATGAGAATATACCACCTATGATTTCTGGCCCTGAAAGAATAGTGGTGGATCAGTTTAGTACAGCTGGAAATCCTTTGCAATTGATTTGAAAGACATTTCAATTCTGCAGACATTGATTGAGTGCTTGGAGTGTGGGAAGATCTGCCGTGTGTACCTTGGGGGATGCAAAGATGGACAAGACACAGCTCTTGCCTTCTGAGAATTTAAACTAGAATGGATAGAGATTGCCTTGAGCAGTTATTTATAAGTGTAATTGGGCCAGGCGCAGTGGCTCACGCCTGTGATCCTGGCAATTTGGAAGGCCAAAGCAGGCAGATCACTTGAGGCCAGGAGTTTGAGACCAGTCTGGCCAACATGGTGAAACCCTGTCTCTGCTAATAATACAAAAATTAGCTGGGCATAGTGGTGCGTGCCTGTAATCCCAGCTACTCAGGAGGCTGAGGTAGGAGAATCGCTTGAGTTCAGGAGGCAGAGATTGCAGCGAGCCGAGATTGAGCCACCACACTCCAGCCTGAGTGACAGAGTAAAACTGTGTCTAAATAATAATAATAATAATAATAATAATAAAACAAACAAATAAATAAATAAATAACTGTAATTGATTCAAGTGCTTCAAGTGGAGGTAAAAATGATAGACTTGAGCAAGTGCCCAACCTCAGGTAAAGGGGAGATGGGTGAACTGGTCTTCCTGAAGGATAGGATAATGGCCTGGACCTTTAATGACTGCCAATTTCAAGAAAAAGAGAAATTCTGGATTGAATGAAAAGCTTAGGTAAAGGCATAAAGGTCAGAATGAATGGAGCCAGGTTGGGGAAATCTCAGGCAGAACAGAGGCTCTCCATCCTAGTGTGCTTCAGTATCACTTGTGGAACTTTTTCAGAATAGACACCAGGCACTTCCTTTGGGGACTGGAGTCAGCCAGTGCTTCTGATGTGCAGCCAGGACTGAGAATCACCAGAGACAGTGTAGAATGATGCAGGCAACCGTTTTGGATGCTGTTAAGGAGCAGAGATTTTATTTTATATTTAGAGGGAGGCAGTGATGGTGTTTAAACATGATTATTCATGTTAATTCTCCCTTATATTTGGCTCATGTCATAGGCACCTAATCAAGGTATGTTCAAAGAGCTGAATTCTACATCCTGAGCCAGGGCAGTTAGTGAAAGGATGTGTGTTTATGTGTATGCATTCATGTGTATGGTTGTTCATACATGTAAGTACATGTAGGCATGTGTATGTGTGTATGTATTCATTATAATGAATCAGGAAGTAGGGTGGCTTGTGGAAAGAACAGACTTTGAATTAGCTAGAAACTTTTTAAACATAGCTGCAGCATCAGTTAACTTGGGTAAGTTATATGACTTCTCTGCATCCCGTTTCTTCATCTATAAGATGGGGTGACAAGTACCTACCTTTTAGGGTTATGAGGATTTGAAATAATACATAAACTACTGGTGGAGAAGTAAATTGGCAAAACCATTCCAGAAGTAACTTAGTATGTAACCAAGTCTAGAAACCTATATAAAACTTTGGAGTGAAATCTAAGAACTTATCCTAAGAGACAAGAAGACGTGAACAGTTTGGGGTAGAGAATGAGGGATAGGTATTTTTAATAGCAAATATTTGGAAAAAGAAATTATCTAACAATTTAGGGATACTTTAAGTGTATTATACTCATTGATAAGATGGAATGTGATGTGGCCAATATAATGTTTTTTAAAGTTTCTAGTGATATCATAGAATGCTTTTATGCTTTTAAAAAAGTGTACAACTTTTTTGTAAAAAAGTATGTAAAAATGCACAATGTTTGATCCCAATTATATAGATAGAATTAGGTACCAGTTGTGCAGGAAATTTAGAAAAACTGGAAGGAAATATATTAAGATGGATTTTAAGAAGGAAATAAGATGGAAGGAAATATATTAAGATAGTGGAAGAAAACAGTTTCAACTAACCTTCCAAGTAATACTTGATTCGCATCTTTATGGAGCACTATTTCAAAATATTATGTTGTAAAATTTTGTATGAATTTCATCGTCTTTCTAAAATAATCCACTACTTTGGCTGCTTTAGATCATTGTTATTTATCCTGAAATAATTTTTATAATATGACATCTAATTTTATAATATTTCTGTGAGCCAGTATAATAGTCATGAAGAGCCCTGGTTTTGTTTCTGATATAGAGAGGACACTTCAAAATGTCATTTATTTCTAACTGCTTTGGGACTGAATATTAGTAATAAAAAAGTTTACCTACACATTGGGTTTTTTCTTTCATCTCACATTTCATAGATCCAGGAATTTTTTCTTTTTTAGTTAAGCCATTGATTGTAGGATTAAATTTTAAAAGTTTACCTTTTATGTGTCAGAAAATTTAGTTGGCTATTGCTGTTCTGTCTTTATCTTGGCTTCTTCTCTCAAGGCCTTCTGATTGTTAGTTTGATAGCATTTTCACAGGCCTCTGTAATATAAACGCACCCCTGTTTAAGATGACTTTATAACTTTTATATAACTTACAGAAATTCCTGGCTTTATAGGTCTTTAAGAAAAAAAAAACTTCATCTCTTAAAATAGCAGAAATTTAGAAACTATGTGAGACTATTTCAGAAGTAAAAATGTATATCAAATTGCTTGTGATTTTTTTAAGTGAGAGATACAATGTATATCTCCCTATTAAAACCAAATGCCATTGGTACATATACTATAATGTAATACTCTCAGCAATTTGACTTGCTTCTGTAAATTCATAAAGTTCTAAAATAAAATTGAGTATATGCTATACTACCTCTGAAAATTTTGATTTCATTAGGAATTACAATTATATTATAAACAAGTTGGATTGTATTACCAATAGCAGGTGGAATATTATATTTTGGCATATGGTGGGAAAATACCATGCACTTTGAAATTTCTGTCATAAACTTTTCCTCGCTTAACCCTAAAGATAAACATAACTTTTTAGTACATTAAAAATTTGAACTGAATAAGACCAATAGAATTTATTAAAAATAAAAGTTTAATAAATTTACGAATATCTTTTTTTCCTACTGTTTAGATTGAGCACAGATATTACAGAGAGAAGTGTTTTAAACCTATATCCTATGGGATCAGCAGAAGCCTTAGAATTACAAGATTCTGCACTGAAGTATGCTTACCTTTTATAACAAATTATATTTTCTCTTTTTATAATACATTGATATTTTTATGCTTTAAATTTCACTTTATATCTTTTTTTTTTCTTTCCTTGTTCCCACAGTGGTCAAATACAGCTGGAAACATCTCCAGTATGTGAGGTAAGGCTGCTGGTGGATTCACCAGAACTCTGTGCAATATTTTGCCATGGAATACTGGCCACCACATTCTGTAAAGATTTGTCAGGGAGTGAAACATCTTTATTAATGAGGCCGATATTCAGATTTGTTCAGGACACATTTTTCAACTTGTTTGTACGTTTGCCTCTTTAGTTCTGCTTTTCTACTCTACCTCACCCTCTGTTAAAGATGAGAGTTGGCTATTTCTATTGGATTCTGTAGATTTTTTTACCTCAGATCATCTTGCTGAATCAAGCGATGGCAACTAAAATACATAGGGAATCTACCTGTGTGTCGGAACCTGGAGGAGGACTGTTCAATGTAGATTTTAGTGCCAAGAAAAAATCTGGGAATTGGCCAGATGGAAATTAGCTAGAAAACACCTGAAAGACAAGAATAAATGTCTTGAGAATGTCGAGGAGGATTAAAAGAATATCATAAAGAGAAACTGGTGGGGATATTTGAAGACAGGTTAAGGATGGGTTCGGTAGAGTTACATGGAGTGAAATGTGGGTGGCTGTAACGAAAGCAGTTTTGACATAAAACTAGAGATGAGCTTAGAATGTCTCAAAGCGAGAATGTTACCCCAGTCAGAGAGAGATAAGTTTGAGCTGGTGATCTGGGAGTGAAACATAGGTTACAACCCATTTCCTGAATGGATTTAGAATGGCTAATTTAGGTACCAAGATTGTGTACCAACAGTTGATGCCCCACTGAGGTATTTGCACATGTACTATAGTAAAGCGGTTTCACACGCTTAACTTTGTCTCTGTGTTAAAGAAATAAGGAAAAAGGAAGTGTCACTATAAAAGGAAAAGCCATGTTGCTAGAGAGTGTGGTTTCATTGTTAAGTGCAGTGACTTGGAATTATATTAGGTGTCAGTCCCATCTCAAAGACTGGCTAACTGTGGGGAACTTAATTAACCTCTCTCAACATTCATTACTGTAACTGGGATCATAATACCTATTGTAAAGATTGAATTAGGAATTTTGATTCAGAAAATGTCACATAATATAGAATATCTAAATGTTAGCTATTAGTTTGCCTTTCTATTATTGTTATTGGTGTGGTCTTTAAACAGAATTACTGTACCACCTCTTCCCTGGGTGGAGGCATCATTGAATTACCTGATAGTGGGACATTGGAAGTCTTTTATTTGCAGTCTCCTCGAACCCATTTCATCAGGTCCTTCCTTTGAGGTGATTTTGGTTCTGTGCAGACTTAACTTCTTTTTTAGCTTCTTATCTGGAAATAATTTTTTAAAATTTAATTTTATTTTTTTGTAGAGATAAGATCTCGATTTGTTGCCCAGGTTAGTCTCAAACTGCTGGTTTCAAGCGATCCTTCCTCCTCAGCCTCTCAAAGTGCTGGGATTACAGGTGTGAGCCTGTAATTTGGTGCCACACTATGTCCATCTGTCCCTCTTTGGTGATGTTAATTTGATCACCCCATCAAGATATGACTCCATTTCTCCACCGTGTAATTGCGGTTTTATTTTTCATTGCAGCTAACAAGCAGTCTGTGATGAGATAGTTCAAGACCATCTTAGCATCCAGCTGTAGACCCACTTTTGAGTCTAGTAAAATAGCAGATGGCCACCTGTTTACGTGATTTCAGGAGCACAAGAAAGACACAAAACTTGTAGAATAAAGATATATCCCCTGCATTTTTAATACACAGTTGGATGGTCATTGCAATAATTTTGTCTTCTAAAATGTATAATTCCTGATTTTTTTTTAAAAAAGGAAGTATTCCTACATGCCAGACCATGTGCTTTGTATATTACATAAGTTACCGTTATTTCATTTCTTCAACAAATATTCGTCGATTGCCTCCCATGTCTCAAGCACCACTCTGGACACTGAGAAAGTAGCATTAAAGACACAGAGCTTCTACACTTACGAGTTTAGATTCTAGATAAGGTATAAGTGAAAAGTGGGAGTTATCATACCTGAGTGACGATGCAGGATTTGAAGCTCAAGATCAAGTGACTGGCCAGGTCACTTACATGTAAAAGGCTTGGTCCTGCTTTCCTACTGCAGTATATTGCCTCTTCATGCTGTGGACTAGTGGCAACACTAAGTCTTGTCATGCTTACAAACCTTAGAGGTGCCTGACTGCATCAAATGTTTTCTTCAGAGCAGATCTTGGCAGAAGAAGAGCAGCCATGATACTTATGTGTGCATGAGCAATGCTTCCAATAATGTGAATGGGTATGGAAGGAATAAGGGATGGGTATATACTAAATATAGACTGAGCCCAGTTCATAGTTTTGTCTAGGTCTAGTTTTCATCCCATCTTCTTTTAAATTTATTGTAATTTTTTGTTTGTTTGTTTTGTTTTGTTTTTTTTTGAGACAGAGTCTCGTTCTTGTCGCCCAGGTTGAATGCAGTGGCACAATCTCAGCTCACTGCAACCTCCACCTACCGGGTTCAAGCAATTCTCCTGCCTCAGCCTCCTGAGTAGCTGGGATTACAGGCACCTGCCACCATGCCCGGCTAATTTTGGTACTTTTAGTAGAGACAGAGTTTCGCCATGTTGGCCAGGCTGGTCTCAAACTCCTGACCTCAGGTGATCCACCCACCTCGGCCTCCCAAAGTGCTGGGATTATAGGCATGAGCCACCGCACCTAGCCTCATCCCATCTTTTAATCTAATAGCAATACATGCACTGATTTACTAACTACACAATTCCAATGGTTATTAGAATATTGCTACTGATATTAAACATTTTGGTGTTTTGGGAAGGAATGTTTAAATGTCACATTTCCTTAATATCAGCCCAAGACTGTTTTATGTAGAGTTTCCTCCCATTTTCCCATCAGCAAAGGTGAACTGTATCTTTGCAGTCAGTTCTAGATTTTCAGAATGGATTTCTACTTACTGATCTCCTCTTTATTTCTCCCGTTGTTTGTCTTTCTCATTGCATAGCACAAACACTTAGCATTCTCACTCGAAGTGGGACCCAGCTGTACCTGGTACACAGTGAGTAGTTAGTGAGGATTTCTGGAAGGGAGGGAAGAAGAAAGAGAAAGAGATAGGAAATTAAATGGTAAGGATTAGGCTTTGGTAAGCAAAATTTCAGTGTACTGCTTATTTGATGTACAGATCTCTGGGTCTTAACTGATAGCTGCAAACACTCCATTGTTTAGGTAAGGTGTATATTATGTTCCTCTAAATTCATTTCCTTGTGCTTGTCTAACTTGAAAATCATCTGACACTTTTCCATATGCTCATAAAGCTTCATGGGTTTTTCCTGAAGTTTAACCATGCTTGCTACCATTATATTATGTGGAAAAGCCTAATACCCTCTTAAAGTAGGAAACTTGACTTCCAAGTCATATATCAATCATTCGGTCAGTTGGGCCCACCCAGGTTTCCCTCTAATGATGAGTCTGTTTGTTCCATCAGCCAGGCCATTAAGCCCATAGGTGTCGAGCTACAGCTCTGCACAGGCTCTGTGCTCAGTGCTGTGAGGGCCTCCCAGCCAGCTACTGCACCTTTGCCTCCAGAGTGAATTTTCTGCTCTAATTGGGCAGATTGTATTACTCCTCTGTACTCACAGAATGTACCAGGTCCAACCTTCCTTAGCACCTTTATTTTATCATGCTACTTAAAATGTCTTTGAACTTTCACTCTCATAGTTTTAAAAACACATATACCTGTGTCCATGATTTCAGGAGTCCCTCGAAGACAGAAAACCTCAACAACAACAACAAAAAAGAAGATACTTTTATTCTATCTCCAACTTACAATGTTTTGTGTTATTTTAACATAAGGTTTATTTTTTTTTTCTTTTGGTTGAAGGAGGAGTATTTGGCATAAGGAATTCTCACTCCTTGTTTTCCTTCTGTAGGGCAATTATCTGTCCTTGGCAGACACATTTCTATGATTTTAAAAACGGAGGGGGAATAGCTGGCTCTGATGGAAAAAGGAAGTCACAAGGAAAAGAAAAGAGAGTAGTGAATTCACAGGGCCAGTGATAAGGATTATATAGAGCTAAAATATGATCTTTACTTATGATTTGGTTATTTTTGTATTCTTCTGTCTCATTCAAGCAGAAAGTAACATCTTTCAGCATAGTCCTATATTGATCCGCCAGTATTTGTTGAGTGCCTGTGCTAGATTCAGCCTTGTTTTTGTGTAAAGGACTGGAAGATGAAGGCTCTGAAGTTGCCCTCACTTTAATTAATTTTTTTTAATTGTGGGAGTAAGAGGATTTAGATGTTGAAAAATTTACAGAAGAAATAAGATGGTCTGCAGTCCTGAGCTTGTTTTAGGTGCTCAGGGACACTGGGGAAGGGGTAGAGTTTAAGGAGAGGAAAGTAAACTTAGACTTTGGGCATTTTGGGGTTTGGCCCTGTAGCCAGGAGCTATGTTGAGGAAGACAACGTGGCTATGGGGAATCAGCTCTCTGTGAGCCACACGGAAAGGGGAGGCCGGGATTATGAAGCGGTTTGTAATTGGTGGCACATCACGTGATCTGACTTTAAACATACTTTACGTGACTGTCCACATCAAGTGTGGGTGGCACTGTCATCCATGCAGGAAGAATTGCAAATTGCATGGCTCATACATAAATAATATCGAACGGGGAAGGGTCTGGGAGATGATAGGGCAAACTAGAGGAAAGAAATTGCTTATAGAAAGAATCAAACCTGAAGTTACTTGTTAGCAACTCTAACAAAGCCATTTAATTGAATTAGGGACATTAGTGACATTTCATTCTAAAATTATGGTTTCCTCTTGGATTTGTGTCAAAGGTGGGAAGGTTTGTAAATAGCACTCCTCAACAATGAATAGGAATAGGCATCTTAAATGTACAATAATTTGGTGGCATATATGAAGGTATTTATATAAGCTAACACCCAATTTTTTATCAGGGAGGATCAGGGGGTTCTTGACTACCTTACAAAGAAGGCAGATCTGGGTAAGAAACTAGAGTGCGTCCCTTGTGGGCCACTTGTTTCTATGTGTCCCTTTCATGCTGGTTTTACAAGATTTTGCTCTCAGCCACTGTTCCTCAACTTCTACACTGTCTCTCTGGACCATCTGGTCACCTTGTGGACTCAGGCACCCCATATATAATAATGACTTCGAAACCTGTAGCTCATGCCTCAAGTTCCCCCCTGTACCCCAGCAGTCAGATTTTATCTCCATGCCCCACAGATTTCTCTTTCTCTACATAGCTAAGCTGATAACTATCAACTTCTTCTTAAACTGCTCCTGTGTTCTCCGTGGTATTCAGTGATGCTACCATCTACCCAGTCATTCCTGCTGGAAATCAGGATGTCATCTTGACTTTTCTCCATGACCAGTTATAAATCCTGCACATTTTATGACAGAAAAAGAAATTTGTAATTTTTTCTCTTAACCGGTAGTTGCCAAAGTAATCTGATGTTGAACTGACAACATGAGATTTGCCCAGTTAATTTGGGGTCCAGACGTGTATTTATTGAATGCTCCCAATGTGATTCTGCATATTTAGGAAGTACTACCTTGAGCCATTTCTAAAAACCATAATTAAAATGAGGATGGGAACCAGCAGGCAGCTTGGTCACCTAGCAAGGTAAGCTGACATCCACAGATATTTTGGAGTGAACTCCTTGCTCTGGGAAATTCTTTATCTTAGTTTGTATAATACTTTAGATGTATTTTTCTATGAATACAGCTGCATGTTTTCAGAACATATGAGTATGGTCTACCTAACTACTGAACACACTAACTAATTCAACAGATATACATTGTGTACCCATGGACTGGGGACATGATGGCAGTAAGAAAGATGCCGTTTTTGCCTCAACAGTCTCACAGTCTAATGGAACATACCATGCTGTTTTCTTCTTTTTTAAGGTGCAAAGTGATCTAACATTACAGAGTAATGGGAGCCAGTATTCTCCAAATGAGGTAAGTTTCTTGAAGATTCATGGAAGGTGAGGTGTTTCTTGATGGCTGGATTGGAATATCTTTTACAGAAATATATAATCTAAGACTTGTGATTAATTAATTGAGTCTTTGGGGGAATCTGTCTAACTCTCATTGGCTATCATAGCTTTATCTGGTCCTATTCATAATTAAGTATTTATTTTTATGAGATATGTTTTTAAAAACCAAATGTGGGAACATCTTTACAAGAAAACAGAATGAAGATCACTTAAATAGGCAACATTTAGAATGTCTTGTTCTCCATAAATGATTCAGTGTGTGATTCAGTATTACTGAGTTCAGTAATATCTGTTTCTTCATCAGATGTGCCCTCTTTTGGATATAAGTGGATATGTGTGTGTGTGTGTGCATGCACCCATGCACACACCTGTGCAAGAGGATTGCCAGTGTCACATAATTGTAAAATGTTCTTAAAATGGGCAAGACAAATTGAGTGGGTCACTCTAAAACAACATTCTGTTGATTATGCCACTTAACATCTTTACAAGGTGATTTATTTTTTTTTAGCCAGGACTTCATCACACAGCAGCAAATGTGAAAAGGGAGTAGTTTTGTTACAATCCTTGAACATAGAAAACCATACGTAGTTCTTCTTCTGTTTTCTTCTTTTGTTCTTTTATTTTTTTCCTAATTTCCTTTCCTTCCAACACCACAGATTAGAGAGAACTCCCCTGCAGTCTCTCCTACCACAAACAGCACAGCTCCATTTGGCCTGAAGCCTCGATCAGGTAAATGAAAACCTCAGCCCATTCTTACACTAAATAACTCATTGCTTTCTCTTGAGCCTTTTAAGTGTATACATTATCAATGTGCACATCCTTGTCAGTTCTGCTGAGCTGAAATCCTGGCATCTACAGCTAGGGGAGGCCAGAGTTTGTAGCTTTGTTTTCAGTGAATCAGCTAAGTCTGTGTTATCAGTAGTGGATCACCTACCTTCCTTTGAATCAGAGCAAAGAAAGAAAAGGTGGGAGCATGTAAGCGGGGACGAAATACTCTATTGATTTTTCTTTACCTAAGGAAGATAAAATAGCTGCCCTTTGGCCCCAGTGGTTCCTGGTGCTCGGCTGAGTTAAGGGGCAGCCTGCCTCTGGAAAAGTGACTCCTTTCTGAGACATCCTCATTTGCTTTCTGAGTCTGGTAGGTTCTGTGTGTTTACTCACATAACAGAGTGGTCATTTCAAGGCTTGCATGAGTGGTCAGGAGTTACTTTTTAAAAAGTCTTTTGAGAAAGCATTCTGCTTATATTACCAATTTTATTTTAATTTGTTATGAGTTTATTCACAAAAGTAAATTATAGCAATGTACAAAATAATGGTTGCTTTTGAAAAGAAAGCACTCTGTATAGAAAAATTTGATTCTTCTGATTTCTCTGTTTATTTGAAGTTCTGTTGCTAATCTTCCTTCTTTTAGGTCTTTCTTTGTTTTAATATTTTTGACTCTTTGGTATTTAGTCTACACTTATTACTCATGCTTTTAAGCAAGTGCTAATAAAGAATTCAGACACTTTTAAGAGCTGGTAGAGAACTCAGATGTTCTTGAATTCTCCAGCAAAGCATTTTGACAACAGTAGAGGTTATACATGTGTATATTTTGCAAAAAGGCACCCATAGGAAAAATAAAGATGATTCTTTAATAAAGGAAGTGTTTTTCATTCTTGGGGCAGGTTGATTGATGGGTGACAATTGGCCAGGTGTAATGGTTTCCTGGCAGTTTGAATGGGCCATAGGAAAAAAGCCATTTGAGAAAGTGCTTGAGTGTGACAAGGGTTAGTGAGTGTTTTATGGAGAGCCAAATTTTACATGAAATAAAACTCAAATGGCTGGTCTTCTCATGTTTGGAACTAAGCAAATGTGATCAGTTCTGGGCTGAGGCCCTTGGCTGGGTTTTCATTTCCATGGTCTCAGGTGTGTCCTGGGAGGAATGGAGGTGAGTCCAGGCACACCGCATCTGTGCCTTCAGTGACAACCCGCCAGGAGACTTACTTTACACACTGAGGACCTCCTGTTGAGCTGCAGACTGTCTCCTAATCCTCACAGTCAGTTTTACACAATTGAAAAGTATGGTATAATTGAGCGAATCAAAGTTGAATGGATCTTCAAAGAATAATATTCTGTTGAATGTATAACTTGCAATTGTAGAATTATTTTGGTGACGTTTTTATTCTTTTTATAGAGTCCAAACTGAACTTATTACAGTTAGGGTTTACGTTGTACTGGGGCTGTTAAACCATTTCACATTCTTTGTAGCAGTGAAAAATAAATGGAGCTTTTATTTTGAATAGGAGAAAACGAAGTTAATTTCCTCTCCAAGCTTCCAGCCTTTCTATAATGCTGACTAACCAATGTGGAAATTGTTCTTGTTGTTGAAAGCTCTATGGAGTTTGGTTGCTGTAAATAATGCTATTTATCTTCAGGATCATCAAGTGACATGTTGGAACTTTATAAAAGTTGCATTATGTATGGAGATTTTTTTCATTTGATTTAACAATTTTAAAATATTATATATGCTTAAATGTATTTTTCACATTTTCTGGAAAGTAATATATACAGTAATCTTAACTGGAAAGCATATAGTTTTAAAAGATAGAAACCATTTTTGATTGAGTAGCTTTAGAATGCTTAAAGCCAGTTAATTTTTATTTTGAAAGTGTGTGGATTTATGTGATTTCTGTGTTATAAATAAAAACGGACTGCTTAAATTAGCAAGTTGAAATAAGAACCTAGAGTAGGCTGACAGTTTCTTTCATTTCTTTCTGGGTCTTCCTCCCAAACGAAGACAACTGCACATACTCAAATATTTATGTCTAGAACTATATCCATTTATTTTACTGACCCTGCCTTATGACTGAATAAAAAATAATATAGATATTTCCTAAATATGAAATTGCCATATGGATATTTAGTGCAAAAGTAAGAGTTGCTATCATTTCATAAGTGACCAACTCAGAAGTTCTTGAAATTGATTGATCTCTGTTGGTTAATTGGATTTGTTGTTAAATAGACTGTACTAGTAGTCAACATTTTTTGTCTTTTGTTTTTTAACTGAGCAATATTGAAAACAGTATTGAGAGGTATGTTCAGGATTGAGAAAAGAATTAGCTAGATTCAGCTATCTATAAAGCATGCCAATAGACCTACAGATGTCTTTAAAAAGAAATTTGACATTGCTTTGGAGAAAAAAAATCACTAATGGTAAATGATGATTCTATAATAGTTTTATTTATAAATAATAGATATATTTACACATATTAAGTTTTATTCTATGTCACCAATATTTTTGTGTGTGAATCGCATTTTGTTAGTTTTTTAGAAAGTCTTTGAGAAAGGTATCTGGCAGATCTTTTGCCTTTTTATCTACCTAACCTTTGGGTACTCTTTCTTTCCTCTGACCTGATTCATTAGTACTCTAAGTCTGTGGGCTTGCAGAACTGTTAAGATTAACAATATGAACTGCATGCAAAGTGTATGATTGATGGGTACTAACACTCAGTTTTTATCATTCTTTTTATTCCATGCACCATCTTTCATTCTTCTCCTATATTGTGCATTTGAAATTAAACCCCATATAAATGAAATCCACTCTTCATTTCCATGCAAACCCTATGCCATTTGTGAAATGCTGCTGCCCCTTTGGTTTTTCCTGGTCCTTGTGCAACTGTACGCGGACTGGCTCTCTGGCTCCCCTGCAGACCCAGCCCTCATTCTTCCTCCTATCTCCTTCAACACACTTACACAGGCACAGACATGGGACAGCTCTAGCTACAGTGTTCCATCTGAAGGAGACAGTGACAATGGTAGGTGGCTTTGTACCTATTCTCCAATGTTCTCATTAATAAGCCAATGCGTATACTGAACATTCATCTCTGTGCAGCTGAAGATAGAGTATATTCACCTGCATGCTTGGTACGAGAAATAATGTATAAGCCTGGAAAGTCAAGTCCAGAAAAGTGCATGTGGATTGTTCTCTAGCAGTTTGTCAAACTCCAGTTTAATTAACTTGACTATTCTGGATTTGGGGAAGGCATTATAATACTTTCTTCTCTACCCTTTTCTGCTTGGGTTTTTTGGTTTGTTTGCTCGTTTACAAAGATTTGGGATTTGCACATTTGGATTTATCTTTGCTTGTTCCTGCATCTGAACTAAATGGTTTTAGAGTTTGATATTTTATTATTTATGCTTACCGTGTAACCTAAGGTAATTAAAATGTAGCATGGCTGATCCTGGAGTATTGCATTGAAAATAATGTTAATGTGGAGAAATTTCTAAAAATGAAGATAAATCATTTGCCTTCTTTTTTCCAAATTATTGGCATGTTTTGACTTTTGATACCTTCTTGAGTATGAGTTCATCTTTTTGACATTCAAGGATAGTAACTTGGCCTAAGAATCAAATGTGTAAATAAAAAATCGAGGATACTCAGCTAGTATTCATGTGGATATCTTTTAATTTTAAATCTTATGTAGCCTAAGAGATTACAATAAAATATAATTATTTAGATCTACACGCCACATATGTCTTCATCTCCATTCTAGTCTAATTTCATTCTAGTTTTTGAAATCTTCAAATTTTAAACATTTTACTTCAGAATACACAGTGATTGCAGTCAATTTAAATGAAACAGAGAATGTGGTTTATAGGGAAGAGTAGTGAGGTACAGGGTATAGCCACAATGCAGACATAATGGGAAGATACGTTTTCTGATAATATTTCTCTTTTCATCTAAGTATGTTATATGTAATACCTAGAAATATATATATTTAAGACACTTGCTGTGATTTCTGGTTAAAATTCAACCAAAAATGCTTCTACAATTTCCTTATGGAGAAGGACAATGTACACTTTGGCAGAGTAGTTATAAAAGGAATTTAATATTTCATAGATTTCTAAATGTTTAAACTGAAAATAAATAGGATTAAAAAACAAGAGTTATGAAACAAATGGCTCTGCTTATACCATCCAGTTTTAAATTTTGGAAGTTGAAGAGGGCTAAATGGAAACTTTCTTGATAAACTTTTTCTTTCTTAAGGTTTTTTTCTAATGGAGGGGAGGCATTCTTGTTTTTCAGAAACTATAGCTATTTATGGGCCTAATGTTGTTTAAAGGAAATAAAGCCTAAAATGAAAGATTTATGTGTGGTTTGGTATTTCCTTAGGAATGATATCTGAAACCAAAGGACTTTTTTTTTTTTTTTTTTTTTTAAAGCTGGGAAACAATTAGACTTCTTATGTAGCAGTAGAATTACTATCTTTATAGATGAACAGGCTAAAACCAGAAAGGTGAGGTGAGCCGCCTGGATCACACTGTGGGGTTGAGGTGGAGGTGAAGCCACACCAGGGTTCCTAACTCTGGAATCATCTCTGCTGCATCTACATTCAGGCTGCTTTCATTTGATTAAAAATCCTTAAATTTCCATAGAAAATAATCGTTGTGGAAATCTTTCTAAAAATAAAATAACCTTGCAATAGTTATTAAATTATTTTTTCTATGAGTAAGAATTCGAGGAATTCACATGCAGCTGTTATGCTGTTCCACAATAATAATAAAGCCATCGTTTTCAATACTCATGGTTCAGTCGATCATGTCAGATGTTTGAAGACTGTCATTTTTTCCTATTTGCAATTTGTCTCTATTATGCCCTGGGCAACAGAAATTTTCTGGACAGCAATAGTCTTTACAAATACTCGTTTAGCTTCCCAGATCTGACTTTTATGTTTATCTTCATTCTCTTTGTTCTTAATTTTGACCTGTGATTGGAATACATTTTCTAATGGTTTTTTCTTTTTTTTTTTTTAGTTAAAGAAGCTGCACTGTATGTTCACAAGTCTGTGAGCTAATGTTGGGAAAGGAACACAGACTATTTTTTATGTTGTTCTTACTGGTTCCTCTTAAGCAGAAGATCCTACTCAGGGGCCTCTCTTGGCATTTCAAAGCTGATTACATCAGTTTTGTTTCCTCATATTTTCTCCATTATTCAATATTGGCTGCTATCTTTGTAAATAACCTTTATAAATAAACATCATCTTATTACCAGCTCAACCTAACGTAATCTAACTTGACTTTTATTTATACTTTTTAGTTATTATTTTTGGTAAAGTTGTCCTTTTTTTACCTTGCTCACTTTCTTGCTTTATATAAACTTATCCTTTTATTTAAATTCTTTCAAATATTTTATTCCCATTCTATCTCATTTTAAAGTCCCCATTTCTCTAAAACTTATTCTTCAAACAGATTTTTTTAAATTGGCAACCTGGGTAGAAGGTCCTTGGGAGTTTGAGTTCTCAAAGTCCTCAAAGTTCTGCCGCATGAGGTGGATGAAGGAGGATGTGGAAGTTTGTCTGTGGGGTTGTCCGGGTCCCCCCTGGAGCTGGATGGGACGGCTGTAACCTCTGTTTTTAACCTGATGGTTTAACTTCTTCTTTTCCCCCGGCTCTGTGTCCTCTTACTGAATCTTTCCTCTTCACTTCACTTTGGAGTTAAAAACCATTTCTATCTTGTTGGGGTTAATTTTTGCTCTTTCATTTGCAGTGAATTTGTAGGTGCTACTTTATACGTATTGAAAATTAATCTTTAAGTTATCACCAGAGAATGGATGAATGGACCAGTTTACATTAGTCTCTGAGGTAACCATGTATCTTGTACCACTTTGCAGATATTTTCCTTAATTTTTTACAGTAATCTTGCACTATAGGTATTATTTTTCTCATTAGAAAAATGAAGAAACTGAGGATATAAGAGGCATTTTAGTGGCTCTCAACTCTGGTTTTATATTAGAATCACCTGGGCGTTTTGTAAAACTATAACCACTTAGGCCATGCCATAGTCAGAAATGCTCATTTATTTGGTGTAGCATTGAGTCTAAGCACTGGTCATTTGTTTCACTTGTTTTTATGTGATGTTATGTAGTGTTCAAGTAAGCTTGAAAGTCACTGGGTTAAGTAAATTGTCTATGACCATAGAGAAGAAATGTGAGCATTTTGAGGACACAGAATGTGTCCAGTTCAATTTTAGGCACCAGAAAGGAATGAATGAATCAGCTAGTGAGAGTTCTGATTCACAGTAGCCTGGATCTAAAGCTCGTGATATTTTTTCAAAGCCAAGATATTGCTGCCTTTGAGTTTGTCTATCTTAAACATCATGTCCAGTTCAGGTTCTTAACTTCCAAGGAGAAGTTGAGAGCTAAATTTTAAAACTTCATGTTTCCACAGAGAAGGAATCTCCTCTCATTGAGTTAAATTTAGGTATAAATATTTTTTATATGAAGAGTGCATTTCATGCAATAATTAAATGAGAAAGTGCATTTGGGCAATTTTTAGAGCACAGGGCTTTCTTTGTTTGCTTAACTCAAAGATGTTCTCACAACAAGTACGTAAATGGTTTCTTGTACACATCCTTAAATATCTGCTGAGTGCCTATTATGTGCTATGCACGATGCTCATCACTATGGATGCAGCTCTGAAAGAGATAGCCAAAATCTCTCTGCTTTCATGTAACATTTATTTCAGAGTCTAATGCATTCAGACCTGGAAACTAAGTTTAGGAGATTATTCATAAGAGGAAAAACTCAGGTGACTGATTATCAGGATAGAATAATCTTTGCAAGGACGTTCTCCAAATAGACTGAGCTTTAAATGAGGGAGTGTTTGAAACACTTGTTTCATTCACTCATTCAACAAACTCATTCTGCCCCCACTCACTGCTTTGTGGGGCAGGAGTAGAGGGTACAAGTTGGAAACAGACATAAACGTTTACAGATCCATAATGGAGCGAAATATCACTCTATTGTAAGACAGAAAGTGGTGAGTGCCATGGGAGAGACACAGATAAAAGAATTTTATATGCTCACAGAAGATAGAGATTACTCCCAGCTCAGAGATGAGGATGGGGAAAAGAGTGAAGGAAAAGGCAGAAAATAATGGAAAGATCAGTGGAATTTGACCTATATCTGTGAGGATGAATTTGATATTCTACATAAGCATTTCATTATACCCTGCAGATTCCATGCTTAATCTCTTCTGCTAAATAAATTACGTATATGTGCAAATCTTTTCTGTTCTTTAAATGTTATTTATGCTGGATGCAGTGGCTCATGCCTGAATTCCCAGGACTTTGGGAGGCTGAGGCAGGTGGGTCACTTGAGGTCAGGAGTTCAAGACCAGCCTGGTCAACATGATGAAACCCTGTCTCTACTAAAAATACAAAATTTAGCCAGGCATGGTAGCAGGCACCTGTAATCCCAGCTATTTAGGGGGCTGAGGCAGGAGAATCGCTTGAACCTGTGAGGCGGAGTTTGCAGCGAGCTGAGATCATGCCACTGTACTCCAGCCTAGGCAACAGAGTGAGACTCCATCTCAAAACAAAATAAAAATAAATGTTGTTTATACAGCATACAGTAAATTAAACCTATAGGCTTAATTTAAGCAGAACTTATTTTTTTCCTTCATCTTAAATTGCCTACCTTGGCCAGGTGCCATGGCTCACACCTGTAATCCCAGCACTTTGGGAGTCTGAGGCAGGTAGGTCACTTGAGTCCAGGAGTTCCAGACCAGCCTGGGCAACATGGCAAAACCCCACCTCTACTAAAAATACAAAACTTAGCCAGGCATGGTGGTATAGGCCTGTGGTCCCAGCTACTCAGGAGACTGAGATGGGAGAATCACGTGAACCAGGTGGTTGAGGTTGCAGTAAGCTGAGATCGTACCACTGCCCTCCAGCCTGGGCAACAGAGTGAGACTGTGTCCCTTCACCACCCCCCCCCACCCCCAAAAACCAATCACCACCTCTTCATCTCTTTCAACACTCTCATAACACACACTCACTCTGCTCTCTCACCCATCTTTTTTCTTATTTACACTTCAGCAGTCACAGGAGCATTTGACTTGAAAATATTTATCACAGTGGGGGCTGCTTCTTAATATTTCTCTCATGGCCTCAAATTAAACTTTTATTCCTCTGGATTAAGTAAGGGAGCTCTTGAAATTTAGTGATATGAAATTAAGGAAAAGCAGAATAATTCTTTTGTAGATCAATTTCCTGAAGCCTGGACCCAGACTGGTCACTGGATTTATTATTTAAATAGGACTTGAAAGAAAAGAAAAAACTGTAGGTAATTTAATCAGAGGTACTTTAATGGTTCCAGTAAAGCTATTCTGTTGTAACAAACCCAGCAAAATAAGCAAGCACTTTTGTACTTGGTAGATTTATTATGAGCCTAAAGAGATTGCCTTAAGCTCTCTTATATGTCATAGTAATGAATAAATTTAGAAAACTAGTAGTGATACAGTCATTATTTCTGATAATTTTGTGTATATTTGAAGTGTTCATTTTAAAAAAATACAGTTCAATTGGTTTTTAAAACACTTTAGATTGCTTAACATTCATAGAACAAATGCCCACGCATGCATGTTACATTTTTAAGATACAAAGGAATGCAAAATTTAAAAATGATGCCAGGAAAGTAAAACCCAGACACCATCTCGGTATCCTGGTATCTCACATAGGGCTCTAATAAGGCAATGTGGTGGTGAACAAAAGCTCATGGTTCATTTCACTTCCTGATAGTTTCATATTCAGATTGAAATCTGCCAATAAAAACATATTGAAAATATTATTAGATAAGATTACCCCCCAGAAAAAAGGCAAAGGAAAATAACAGCTCCAAAGAAAACATTTGATTTGTTCAAACGGTGTTGAGGCGCCCCTTGCTGGCATATGTATGTATTATCCAACTCTTATCTGCATTTCTTGACCTTTTTTTGGTAAATTTGGTGGTGCAAATTAGTTCTAGATTTTACATTTTTGTATATTTCTGTTTTGGTTTTGCTTGAAATGGTGTAAAATGTGATGCATTCTCCAGTTTCTTCCATGCTTCCTAATTTGTCAGAGTTTTCCTCAGTTCCCTTTTCTCTGTGAACTTGTCATCTTTCCCTGCCTGGTCACTCTGTCCTTTTACTGACCTTGGCTTTACTTTTTAGACAATTGATTCTACGTCCTGTGAGGTTTGGGTCCTGTGGGACTTGGTGACAGTCCTCCTGTGACTGCCTGTGGTGTCCTTTGCCTGTGACTTCCCTCAGTGGCTTCCAGCAGAGGCCCCAGGCCACAAGCTGACTCCTCTCTGAGATTCCAGAAGGCGACAGGCCTTGTGTACCTTCAATCATCCTCTTTCTCCATTAACTCTAAGTCGACGATTTAAGATATGTCAACTTTCTCATCTTCCATAGAGCATCAGAATGCGAATTCAAGTATCTTAGAACTAATTTAGAAAGAAAATACTGAGATGTGAGAAGGAGAATGCATGTTCAAAGGCACAAATGGAAATTAAAATATAGTTAGGCGAGCACAGGACTTTTGGTTACACCGAGTGGACTCAAGTCTTTGTATCCAAAGTATTCCATTTGTAAATCATATTTAATTTCTAGGAATCTGAAATATTGAAATAGTGTCTAAAGTGGTCCATAGGAAATGTATGTCAAGGTAGAATAAAAATTACACGTTCTTTCTTATTCAGCATCGTTTAAATGATCATGATTGAAACTTCTGCAATTGCAGTACGCCATGCAGCCTTCGATGTGGTGTGGATTTCTAACATTGGAGTTCTCTGCCCAGAATTTTCTGAGAGACTTTCCCTCCCTACCTCAATCTGAAAGTCTATGGGATGGGGGAACCAAGGCTCTGAACAGCTCTTTCTTCCGTCTTATGTGCGAGGATAAAAATCTCTAGGAAGAAAAAAAATCAAGTTTAAATCTGCCCTGGGCTTTGTATCATTAAAAAATTAAATAAAACTCTTGCTGTAGTCATTCTCCAATACACAGAACATGATTTACCTTCTTGATCGGTCTCTACAAGATGTTTTCCTTCAGAGGGAAGGGCATGTGTTTGCTCAGCTCATTTCAGAGGGAGCATCGCTGTTACTGTTCTTGGAGGTCGTAACTTCAAGAACCTGAAGCCAACGATGAGCTCTTCAGCTACTTCTAATCTTGACAGGCTTCCTAAAAGGAGTCCTTGCTCGTCTCCAAAGAGCTGACTTTTTCGACCGTCTGTCAGTGACAGTCTAGAAGGCAGAATTTTTCCACCGCACCCTCAAATGTGTAATCATCACTTAGTTCTTAACTCAGGCTTATGAAAAACTTGATGCCAACAAAAACATTAACTTGTGCTTTTTTAATACATACAACAGTTCTAGAACCTTATTGGAAATAAATTATGTGAATTTAATGAAAGGATTGAGTGTAAATAAAAACTTAGAATGAAAACAGTGGGAAGATGAGTGAAGTAGGACATCTGTCAGACCAGTGACTTGGAACGGTCCCAATGACCCAGACCTTACCCTGGGTTCAGTTTATTATCACCGAAAAATACAGCTTGTTAGTCCACTCAACCTAGTATAATTTAAAATATAGTCTCTTTTAAAATACTTGAGCCAGGCTTTTCTTGTGGATTTGGAATTTCTTTGTTTCTTTGAGTGGTAAATGAATTATTTTGGATAAATTAAAATACTGTTTGATTTTAATATGAATAGCCCTATGTGACAAGGCACTACATGAAGGCATTTTTCCCTTTCTATTATAGTGTTTCTAAGACCTCAGAGAAATTTGGAATCTATAGACCCACAGTTTACAATCCGGAGGAAAATGGAGCAGATGAGAGAAGAGAAAGAGCTGGTGGAACAACTTCGTGAGGTACCCAAGAAATGTTATGTAACTAAAGGAGAATTTTCAGAATTTAAGCAACATTCTATATTTTTAAGAAACAGACTTTGAAACATTGCAAGCAGTCCTAATTTCAAATCTAGGTCATTGACTGCTGGATGTTGGGCAAGCCACTTACCCATGCTGAGTCTGTTTCTTTATTTACTAAAAAAATGGTTTGGCTAGGCACATTGTCTCATGCCTGTAATTGCAGAACTTTGGGAGGTGGAGGCAGCCTAATCACTTAAGTCCAGGAGTTCGAGACCAGTATGGGCAACATGGTGAACCCCATCTCTACTAAAAATACAAAAATTAGCTGGGCGTGGTGGCGTATGCCTGTAATCCCAGCTACTTGGGAGGCTAAGGTGAGAGGATCTGTTGAGCCCAGAAATGGGAGGCTGCAGTGATTTATGATTGTACCACTTCAGTTCAGCCTGGGTGACCACAGTGAGACCTTGTCTCTTAGAGAAAAAAAACATGGTTCTAATTGATCTTAGTGGAGTTTTGTGAGGAATATATGAGATAGTAGTAAATAAAAAATAATACATACATATAAATGCTGGCACTATTTCAATTCAGGCATAGTTTAATGCCCTGTCATTTATTTACTTAATAATATTAAATTTGTGTGTGTGTGTGTGTGTGTGTGTGTGTGTGTGTGTGTGTATATTTTTTTGAGGCAAAGTCTCACTCTGTCACCCGGCTGGAGTGCAGTCGCATGATCTCAGCTCACTGCAACCTGTGCTTTCTGGGCTCAAGTGATCCTCCCACCTCAGCCTCCTGAGTAATTGAGATTACAGGTGTGCACCACCACACTCAGCTAATTTTTTGTATTTTTAGTAGAAAAGTGTTGGGATTACAGGCATAAGCCACCACACCCAGCCCAATTTTTAATTTTTAAGAGACAGGGCCTCTGTCTGTTGCCCAGACTAGAGTGCAATGGTATGATCATAGCTCACTGCAGCCTTGAACTTTTGGGCTGAAGTGATCCTCTGGCCTCAGCCTCCCAAGTAGCTTGGCATAAATTATAGGCACATGCCACTGTGCCCGGCAATACTACATTAATTTTAAAATGTTTGTAGTTATCCTCACTTTGTACCCCAAACTGACCAGAGATTTTAACTCAGTTATCTAATAGGCAAATCATTTGAGTTTCTACCAAAGAGGAAATCTTGTGCTGGGTGTCACTGAAGCTTAAATTTGGAGATGGCGGGGACCATGGCTGTCTTATTCCTTGTCGTATTTCTTAGTTCCCAGTGGGCACTCTGTAGGTATTTGTCTACCTGCATGGTCTTTTTGTCAGGTTAGGAAGATCATACCTAAATATATGGAAGGTTAAATAACAGTATAAGAGTCAATCACCAAGGAAGAAAACATTGGTATTAGCTATTAAAGACAGCGCATTATGAATTGCTGCATGAGTTTTTAATGTTCAAAAAGAAGTGTCATAACTATGAACTAAAAGAGTCTAAGAAAGCTTCTTGACTAATAGTAGAACAACCATTCAATGCTGCAATCCCGTGGCTGGGTATATACCCAGAGAAAAATAAATTGTTCTACCAAAAAGACACCTGCACTCATATGTCCATCACAGCACTATTCACAGAAACAAAGACTTGGGATCAACCCAGGCTCCCATCAACAGTGGATTGGATAAAGAAAATGTGGTACATATACACCATGCAATACTACACAGCCATACAAAAGAACGAAATCATGTCCTTTGCAGCAACATGGATGCAACTGGAGGCCACTATTCTAAGCAAATTAATACAGAAACGGAAAACCAAATACCACGTTCTCATTTATAAGGGGGAGTTAAACACTGGATATCCACGGATACAAAGATGGAAACAGCAAACTCTGGGAATTCCAACAGGGGAGGGACAGGGGGTGAGGGTTGAAAAACTACCTATTGGGTACTATGTTCACTGCTTAGGTGACAGGATTATTAGAAGCCTAAACCTCAATATCACACAATACACCCATGTAACAAACCTGCACATGTACCCCCTGAATCTAAAATAAATTTTTTCAAAAAAGAGAGATTCTTGGAGGAGATAGATTCGATGTTAAATCTTCTTTCATTAGCAAATATGTATTGACTCATTACATATTTGACTGTCTCATTGTTCTGAGACACTGAGAACACTGTCACTCTCTACCAGGCTGTATTCTAGGTAATGGATGTAGGAGAGAACAAAAAGGTCGCTGCTGTTCTAAAGCTTATAATCTATTGGGGAGAGATAGTAAATAAGACGGAAACAAATACACAGTTTCAGAGAGCGATGAGTTCTACAAATGAGCAGTGAGCCCTAGAAACAAAATTCAGATTAAATTGAATTAGGATAGGTCAGCCTCTTTGTTAGAGCAGATGATACTTTTTATATGGTTTAGCAAAGAGTCAGGAGGAAGTAATTTTAAAAAGAAAACAAACAAACTCTTACCACCACTTTAAGCGGCTGTGGTGATTCAGCAAACACAAAGGGAAAGTCAAACCTCGGTCATTTGCCAGGACCGTCTGGATGTAATGTAAACTGGGAAGGTGAACTTTATAAAATCTATGCAAAGAAGATCAGAAGCTGAGATATGCCCCGTAGGGAGTGGTATCTTACAATTTTATCTGAAGCATGGGTCATAGTGATCATTTATGGCTTAATTTAGTGATATAAAATTAGAGCCTGAAAGAGTACCTAAAAAAATTGTCCACACACAGGACACTTCTGAAAGAAATTTATATAACACTATTGCATGCACTGTTTTCAAGTTTTCATTTATTAAAATCACCAAATCAAGTCATCGTTTCATAGGCTGTTATCCAGAACAGTGAGAACACTTGGACACAGGATGGGGAACATCACACACTGGGGCCTGTCGTGGGGTGGGGGGAGTGGGTAGGGATAGCATTAGGAGATATACCTAATGTAAATGATGAGTTAATGGGTACAGCACACCAACATGGCACATGTATACATATGTAACAAACCTGCAGGTTGTGTGCATGTACCCTACAACTTAAAGTATAATAAAAAAAAAAAGGAGTTTTTGTTGCAAAAGCCCTAGTTAAGTTTTGAAAATTGATTTGTCTACTTCTGCTTTGAAGAGGATGGAGTAGGCATACTTTTCCCTATTTTTCCCACTAAGTACACCTAAAACCCCTAGACATAAATGAAACAAACATAAGAACATTCTGGAAGGTAAAGAGAAGACAGACTGATTAGGGTCCTTGAGACTTGAGGGACGCCATCGTGGTGAGCTCCAGGGGACTTTCTTTTTGCCTCATGTATCCAGACTTGGAGCTGAAGTCGCTGAGAACCCAGAAACAGTAATGGGCACAGACTTTAGAAAAACAACAATAAAAGCTGACTTTCTCTAACCAAATAACCAGGAAAGGGACAGCCCAGCAAGACAGAAAAGTTTTAGACCATAAGTGCGCTACTGCAGCTGAACACCACAGGAAATACTGTGGTCCCATCACCCACACCAGCAAGGGCTGAGTCAAATGAGACTTCTCCCCTTGCTGGGGTGGTGTCAGAGAAGACCAAGCCAGGAGCCAGAAATTTCATCCCCACTGGTCAGTAAGGAAGCTCATCTGCTCCCAGAGTTTCAGTGGAGACCACATGGGAATCCTGGATTCCCACATCCACTGAGCAGTAAGGAGGCACCTTCCCCTACCCCTACTCCCTGGCCAGTTGACACCCGGTGGGAAACCCAGATGCCTACATTCACCTGGCAGTAACAAGGTGGTGGCAGCCACCTTCCCCAGCTAGAGTAGTGTCAAAAAAAAAAAAAAAAAAAAAAAAAAAGCCACCTAAAACATTTAAATAGGATCCAGAGTCTCATAATACAAAAATATCCAGGTTTCCATTGCAAATCCCTCATCATTCCAAGGACAAGGAAGATCTCAAACTGTAGGAAAAAAAGACAATCTACAGATGACGTCACTAACACAACAGAGATGTTAGAATTATTTGACAGATATTTTTAAACCAGCCATGATGAAAATGCTTCAGTGAACAACGATGCACATGGTCAAAGGAAAGGAAAAGAATACCCCAGCAGAGAACTAGAAAATCTCCGCAAATACATAGAAGACATAAAGAAAAACCAAACGGAAATTGAGAGCTAAAAAATACATTACTGAAAATAAAAAGCCCAGTGGATGGGCTCCATAGCAGAATGGAGATGATAAAGGAAAGAACTGGAATGAAACTAGAAGAGAGAACAATAGAAATCATCTAATCTGAATGACAAAGAGAAAACAGATTGAAAAAATCAGTGGACGGAGAGCCTCGGGACCTGTGGAAGTGTAATAAATGATCCAGCATTCATGTCATGGGAGGCCCAGACCCAGAAGGAAAGGAGAATAGGAGCAAGGTAGAAGAGGAACTTTGGGGTGGGAAGGAAGGGGATGTGTCTATAATTTTTTTTTCTTTTTTTGAGACAGAGTCTTGCTTTATCATCCAGGCTGGAGTGCAGTGGCGCAATCTCGGCTCCCTGCAACCTCTGCCTCCTGGGTTCAAGCGATTCTCCTGCCTCAGCCTCCCGAGTAGCTGAGAGGATGTGTCAATAAAAGGGCAACATGAGGGATCCTTGTGCTGGTGGGCATGTTTGTGCATCTTGACTTTGTCAATGTCAATATTCTGGTTATTTTGAAAGTTGTTACCATTGAAGGAAATTGGGCAAAGGGTACATGGAACCTCTCTGTATTAGTTCTTCCAATTGCATATGAATCTAGAATTATCTCAAAAACCAAAAGTTAAATTTTTTAAAAGAACAAAAATTGATTTATCAATTAAAAATAGTCCAAGATAAAAGAAAAGCATTTCTTTCTTTGCTTTTCTTTCTTTCTTTTTTTTTTTTTTTTTGAGACGGGATCTCACTCTGTCAACCAGGTTGGAGTGCCAAGGCATGATCTTGGCTCACTGCAGCCTCCACCTCCTGGACTCAAGACATCCTCCCACCTCAGTCCCCCAAGTAGCTGGGACCACAGGTGCACGTAATCCCGCCCAGCTAATTTTCTGTATTTTTGGTAGAGACAGGGTCTCGCCGTGCTGTCCAGGCTGGTCTCAAACTCCTGAGCTCAGGGATCCGCCCACCTCGGCCTCTCAAAGTGTTGGGGTTAACAGGTGTGAGCCACCACACGTTGCCTAAGAGAAAAGCATTTCTTTTTTTTTTTTCTGTTGTCCAAGCTGGAGTGCGGTGGCATGATCTCATCTCACTGCAACCTCCGCCTCCCAGGTTCAAGTGATTCTCCTGCCTCAGCTTCCCAAGTAGCTGTGATTACAGGCACCTGCCACCACGCCTGGCTAATTCTTGTATTTTTAGTAGAGACAGGGTTTCACCATGTTGGCCAGGCTGGTCTTGAACTCCTGACCTCAGGTGATCTGCCCTCCCAAAGTGCTGGGATTACAGGCACTTTGGCCACTGGGCCTGTAATCCCTGCATGGGGCAGAAGAGGGATTAACAAATGTTTTTCTCTGGCCAGGCGCAGTGGCTGGCAGAGAAAAACATTTCTTAATCCCTCTTCTGCCCCATGCAGACTGCCTGAACTAGTCAGATTTGGTTTTTATTTATCACACTCAAAAAGTGATTCCATTATTCCATTCATTCCGTTTACTAAAAATTTTACACTCACCTAAATTTGTTTTTATAAAGAGGGATTTTGATACTGTTTGGAAACAGTTAAATAATGTCATTGTTTTCTAGGCATTGTTATCCTAATTTCCCATAATGAAATTAGTGCCTCAGTTCATAAATACCCATAAATGTATTTTACCCACAGTCACCTCAGTGTTCATAGCAACTGACTTCCTTCTGATTTCCCCAACAGAGCATTGAGATGAGATTGAAGGTCAGTCTACATGAAGACCTGGGGGCAGCACTCATGGATGGTGTTGTCCTCTGCCATCTGGTCAACCACATCCGCCCACGGTCGGTTGCAAGCATCCATGTCCCGTCACCAGCGGTTGTAAGTAACACCAAAGGGAAGCTAACTGACATAAAACAGACTTTTAGGGGTCACTGTTGTTGGTTTAGGATGTCAATGGTGTCAGTAGGACCTTGCTCAAATCTTTTCCGTTGGGCCCCAAACCATTATAAGGCAGAAAAGGAATGAATGAGTGGCTCTGAATGAAGCAACATTTTCACTGTAAAATGAGAGACTATTTTAAAATAAATATATAAATGACAGAAACATAATTTTATTTCAATATCAAGCAAATCACTTTAAATAACGTACTGGGCGGGCATGGTGGCTCACGCCTGTAAACCCAGCACTTTGGAAGGCCAAGGTAGGTGGATCACTTGCGCTCAGGAGTTGTATTTTTTTGTAAAGACGGGGTTCTGCCTCTGGAAAAAAATAGAAAACCACACAATACAAAAATATGAAAAATACAAAAATTAGCTGGATATGGTGGCACACACCTGTGGTCCCAGCAACTCGGGAGGCTGAGGTGGGAGGATTGCTTGAGCCCAGGAGTTCAAGGCTGTAGTGAGCCATGATTGTGCCACTGCAATCCAGCCTGGAGACAGAGCGAGACCCGGTCTCAAAAGAAAAAGAAAAAAAAAATAAAGAAAAAGAAATTACTGATTGACTGATCAAGGTGCTAACTTTAAGACTATAGGAACATAAAAATTTCTTTTTCCCAAGGGGTTATTTAAACAGTGACAAGTCTTTCAGAAAGCTTCTTTTAGTTGGTAACTTCCCTTCTAAATTGAATCTTTTTCCTCTATTCATCATTGAGGATTTTAGGATAGCCCTGAAAAGATGTGAGTTCTATGAAAAATATTATGAATAACCTGTCAAGGGGTTGGTTAGCAGTCATGACTTCAACAATTTCTTGATCAGTCCCTGCACTCAAGGACTCATTGGTGATGCTGGGGACATAGTGGGGAGGGGAACATGAATGAGACTTCTTAATGCTATTACAATTTAGCAGCAAAGTGTTCAAAACATACCGTGTAAAAAAGTATAGTATATATGTGAAATGTGCCTGTTACCCACCCCACACCTCAGAGGCCAAGGTTAATACAATTGTGAGAAGCTTTTGGTTAAGTCCTGAACATCCACCATTTTCAGTACTGTTTACCGTGACATTGCCTCTATATTCATGGCTTTGGTGGGAAGGAGGTTAATTGGTCTGGTGAATTTAAACCCTTTATATAGAAATATATTTGTTGATGGGGAAGGTGATGTTTATGGTGTACTTTAGGCAAACTAAAACAGGTTACACAACAGTATGATCCCATAAAAACTATATATACGTGTGTATGTGCATATATATAAACACTATAAACATACACATATATACATATGTATGCAGAAAATTTTGCATACATATGCATCAGTGTATATACATGATATACATACATCTATATATACACATAGGCATATATGTATATCTATGTATTCATATATGAACACAATGTCTGGAAGAATATAATCTAAAATATTAACAGTTTTTAATCTAAGATGGATGTTTCTGGGTGATATTTTGTTTTCTTCTATTTGCTTATGTGTTATTTTCTTTTTCTCCAATAAACATGTATTGCTTGTGCCATTTAGAAAGTTTAAAATTTACCATGTTATTAAAATGGTTTCTCTTTTAATAATACATTATTTCTGTATCTTTGCATTTATAGCCCAAACTTAGCATGGCCAAATGCAGAAGAAATGTGGAGAACTTTTTGGAAGCATGCCGAAAATTAGGAGTACCAGAGGTAAGATCAAACTTACTTCCTATCACTGTGTTCTAGTAAAAACTTTATTTAATATATGAGTTTGAACCATTGAATCGATGCAAAGCTTTGTACTTGCTTTTTTGTCTCAACCTTTCTTGAGAACTAATATTGAATAAATTATATAAACTTTTAATCTAAATTACTCTATTGCACTGAAATTAAAATGACTAGGCAATATGTTCAATTCTGAGGAAAAAGTAAAATAATGTCAGATTTTGAAGTAAGTGTGAAATTTCAGACTTGAAAAAAAATGTTTAATCCGCTTGATTCTCTTAAGGACAGAAGTTGCTGAGGCTGCAAGAGAATCTTCTCTCAGGTTTCATAGAGTAGAAATTTGGAGCTGATGGTTTTCTTATCCCAGGCTGTTGAGCAAAGACCTACTGATTGTTGATTATCATTCCCTGTAGCTGTATTTTCCATATGTGGATTAAAAAAATCAACATTGGAAATATTATGGTTATTGTTATTAGCACTAATCATTATCATTAATGATAGCAGTGTTTGTGTGTTGCTTTACAGTTTGTTAACTATTTGCATTTCATTTTTGCCTTCAGTTTGCTTTGAGCCCAATAGGCAGTTCAATTACATGTAGTCTGCTACTTTTTCTCTCTCCAACCTCAGACCCAGCCTCAGCCTCAGGCAGATGGCTGGGGGCTTTTAAAGACTTTGCTTTTAGTAACATAAACTGATTTCTTAGGCAGACATGAAGCAATCCACTCAGAATATGGAGTAGCCTTATAAATTGAGAAGTTTATCCTTATTGTGATAAACAGAAATTGATAGAAGTTTATTTCTTATGATTTCTTCTTTCTTAATATCCCAGGGATAAAGCAATTTTAAAAATACATGAGATACTGTTTTTGAGTATATAAAGAATTATATTTCAATATAATTCTACTGAGTGATAGGAATTACTGAGATTGACAAAGGCTTTTTTCCCTTTCCCTTTCTCCATCATTCCTTCCTTTTTTTATCCTTTCTTCCTTCCTTTCAGCTTGGTGGGATTCAGAGGTGGGGGATAGTGGTAGGCCTCTCATCGTATTTGAGGAAGAGCATTATTTAAAACATCTCTAAGTCAGAGCTATATCAATACAAGGAAGCTTACAAATTTATTTTATAAAGAGTGTGAATTTTATATAATGGACTGTCTTTGTGATCTATTCTGCTTTCAGCAATGTTATAATCTGCGTGTCTATTGTGTGTGTACATTTTAATATTGCCTATACATTTCTTGGCTTTGAATATATATGTGAACGCACTTACATACCTTTTCTAATGATTCGATTCTGTCATGGGCTAGTAAGATTTCCCATGTGTGAATCAAAACTCTCAGGGCAAGCTTCAGATGATAAATTATTCGTGTCTGTGCTAGAAAGCACTTCATCGGTGCTTTCGGTCATTAGGTTATGACCTAACTCCCTGTGGTTTTCAAAACTCATCAATGTTTTTTTGGCTTACAGTAGTATAAAATAAAATGGAAATACCCTTAACCAATTGTTGTGAGTAAAGACTGGTAATTAAGATTTCCTTTTAAAGTGGAGAAAAGGAAATTAAATTACCATAAAAATCCAGAGCAAAATTTATCATCATTTCTCAAGATGCCCCTGGCACTAATGTACAATTTATAACTCCCAAGAAGGTTCAAATCCAGGCAGTAAATGATCTTTTTCTGGCAGTGTCCCACTTAACTATGTTTAGTATCATTTAGCATATTTTTGGAATTATTTTTAAGGCTTGAGGTGATTTTCTTTTTCTTTTTCTTTTTTTTTTTTTTTGAGACGGAGTCTCACTCTGTTGCCTGGCCAGGCTGGAGTGCAGTGGCACGATCTCGGCTCACTGCAACCTCCACTTCCCGGGTTCAAGCGATTCTCCTGCCCCCGCCTCCTGGCTAGCTGGGATTACAGGTGTGCACTACCACGCCCGGCTATAGTTTTGTATTTTTAGTAGAGACAGAGTTTTACCATGTTGGCCAGGCTGGTCGCGAACTCCCAACCTCAGGTGATCCGCCTGCCTCAGCCTCCCAAAGTGCTAGGATTACAGGTATGGGCCACCGCACCTGGCCAAGGTGATTTTCAAGTTTGCTGTGTGTGTGTGTACACATATGTATCTATCCTGATGGATAATCCAATAGCATTTTACTGGTGACTAGAATTTAAATTCACTGCTACTAGACAAAAAGTGTATTAACAGTTGAACTTGTTTAATGAGAATGTTAAAGTAAGTAAAGAATATTTCGTGACAAATCAGAAATTCCTACTGCAAGGCAATTGGCATTTTCCTGTATACTCAAAACAACGTGTTTTCATCTCATAGAGTACGTGAAATGTTTTTACCTTAGGAATACAACACTAAGTTGAGGTACCAAATGACTTCCCCACCCCACCTTAGATATTTATACTTCCTTCACTACCTAGGAGGGATGATGTCTGAGTGTGTATGTGGCACAGTACAATTGATGATTTACACTAAAAAGATAATTATATCACAAGACCACTTGCAGAAATTCTCCATCTACAATTAGACATTTTAAAAGACATTTTTAAAGACCTTAAAAAAAAAGAAGACCTATATCATTACTTTTTCTTATTGCATCAAGCTTAATATCTGAGAAATAAAATACTCATTGATTTCCTAGTAGTCATACCTCCCTCTAATTTGCCAGCTTTTTTACTTCTCCATCTATAACTTATCTAACCACACACAAGCCACGGAGATCTTGAGTTCTGCATTTTAGAAGCTAAATATCTAATTGACGATGATAAATCATCCTGTAGATACTGAAAAGTCACAGCTGTGTTCTTAAGTCTAAAATTTGTTGTCCTAGGTAATAGAATCACAGTTTGAAACTACAAACCAAAGTCAGGGTCAGCAGTTTGTATAATTTTTTCACGTTCGTATAGATGGAATACAGTAGCTGAGCAGATTTAGTTAAACTATTACATGTAAAGTAAGAAAATGGGATGGAAAGAATAGTAAATGATTTTCTTTAGAAGTCCCCATAAACACAGTCCCAGGCATTTGCCCCAGGGTGGGTCACGGTTCATGACACACGTCTCTGTGCTTCCGCAGCTGGAATCACTCTGCAGTTTCTCTAATACCCAGGAAATGTGTCTATGCAGGTTAGGCAGTATACTACCTAAATTCACCGAATAAATCGTAAAGGTTAATGGGTAAGACTGTCCCTCCATGACATTTTTAAAAATGTATTGTGATTTTTTAAGACGGGGCCTCACTATGTTACTCAAGCTGGTCTCGAACTCCGAGGCTCAAGACACCCTCCCGCCTTTGCCTCCCAAAATGTTGGGATTACGGACATGAGCCACTGTGCCCAGCCCTTGGTGGTATTTTAAGCCCACTTTTTACAACAGGGTAGAAGACAGTAGTTCTGGTGTGGCTGATTTCGTAAATGCAACTTTTTCACATTGGCTACATTCAGGATTATAAGCAGCATTACGTACCATCCCACATCTCTTTGTGGTGTTGATGCTTAGTGGTCAGACTCTGCAGCTGTCTTCGACCTCTGGTGCAAGCATCAACTTGGTCTTGAAGACAGGCCTTGGTGGGCTTCCAAATTCTTGGGGATGTATTTTTTGCATCACCTAAGAATCTGACTCCAATTAGGCCTTGACCCCCTGAGACTTTTAATGGACACACTGGGGCTTCCTTTGACTTTTCTGAGTGCTCTTGGAGATTCCTGACCTCTAACCTCTATGTAGCAGATTGGCTACATGTTCGTCGTTGGTACAGTTCATGGTTGACTGTTGGAGGTTTTCAAATGGATCCAAATTTAGGGATATTTTAGGGCTCTTATTAATATTCTGTCAGGTTGAGAGAAATCTAATTTATGAAGCATCAAAATATTAGGAAACAGAGATGTATTTGGTTCACCAGGGAAATTTTTCTACTCAATGTTACATAGGTAACTTTGATCTCAAACTTCTGTAAGGCTTGAGGTCCTTAATTTAACAGACTTGCCCTCTTTAGATGAGGGGAGTTAGAATAGAAATGTACTCTGTTGTGTAAATGTTCAGCCCTTCGTCTTCTTTCCTGCTTCCAGAGAAACGATAGAGAAGAAGATTAAAGGCAGCAACTCAGCTGACAGTGGTAGACTCCTTGACAGCTTAGGGCTCCTTCCTGCCTATCTGGGCAGCTCAGAGTGCTGGAGGAAGCAGAAAGGTTTCATTCCACATGCACAAGGGCAGGTCACTTGGCATCCTTGAGCTTCTGCATCAGCCAAAGGGAGTTTTAAAACCCTAAAGTACCTTCAGATGCTAATGATGATTGTGTCAATGTAAGTGGAATTATGGCTGAGTTTTCCTTATCTTTTGTAACTTTCATATTTGCATTTTTTGTGTTAAAGGTTTTATATATGAAAGTTGTAATAGTGTTCCCACTTTACACCTGTTGTGAGGGTTTAGGAAATTACACGTACCACTGATTGAAGTTTTTTGTTTTTGAAAGGCAATCTATACATGGAAGCTACTATTTTTTTGTTTTAATCTTAAGAATAAGAGAAATGGGTCCCTTATCTTCTCTGAGCCTTATACCTCTTTTTCTTCCCCAAGTCAATGACTTTAGTGTTAATTTAAATCATAACTACGCTTTGTGGAAGGATGAGATTCTTATTACTAGATTTATTTTAATTTTCCATTTATGTTGGTTAATTCTAAGGGTGAATAATCAGACAGGTTTATTGTTTTATTAACATCAACTTTTAAATTCATAATTTATTGAAAACAGCCGATCTGGCTCTTTTCTAGCTATAAAGGATGCAACTGATTTCCAAGCTATTCCTATTTAACTTTCTCTAAGTCTATAAAACTGGCAATTAGTTGTCATATATTTGGAGAAGACTGGAAATCCTTCCCCACCTCTCTCCTCTCCCTGCCAAGTTATACCTCATTGCTGAATTATGGCTTTAAATATTGCAGAATGACCATGAACATCCTTGTATTAAGATATTTTAGATTAAAAAATACTTTGTAAGCATATTGACTTTTTATATTAAAATTATATTAGTAAAGTAAATACATTCCAAAGTTTTAAATAAAACTTCTGCCTAGATATGTTTAGTTCTTAGACTTTAGACTGTAGTACACCCTGAACTGCCTGATCTATCAACATTTCTCTTTGTGTCCATAGTATTTGGGGAACCTGGTCCAGTAGTAATCTCGGTCACACACACTGGTTGTGTGCAACCTAAGTGAATTTCTTAACCTTTGGTGATTGTGATTTTTGTTCACTATAATGGGCACTAGCATCCACACTTGCCTCTGGGGACTCTTAGTGAATTAACTGTGTTTTATAAATGCCTTGCAGTGATTACAAATGCTCTGTAAATACATGGTGAAATTTTCCCTCTTTAAATTTCCTTTCTTTTTAGCATTTTCCAATTTTAATTTTCTTAAAGAAATAAAGTATAATCTCTATGTCCCTCTCAGTAAGGCTAAATTTTGGAAAGCACAAAGGGCAGAACGTCCCAGGTCAGAAATTAGGAATTTCAGCCCCGGTTTGCTTCATGGCCCCATTTTAAGGGCTGAATGTGACTGTTGGCTGTGTGACATAGGGTTGAATCAGAGAGCAGTTCTCAGATGGCCACAGCAGCTCACACTCCACACATTCATCATGGTGCTTCCAATTTTTGCCTACCTGACAGTCTTAGATCCATTCCTTTTTCTTTAGAGATTGTGATTTAATTTAAATTAACCACTCTAGGCTGTCACTCTAGGTCTCACCCACTTTAATTAAGCCCAGAGCCTGTGGCATCATGAAATTTTTTCCTGTATGAGAAGAATGGTCTGTGTTGCCTGCCCCCGTGAGGAGTGTACTACTGAAAACTGCAAAGTTGGTCTGACTCTGGTTGTCTGATGGTGCTGCCAGAGAGCAGACCAGACATGCTCCTTAGGGTTCTGGGAAATGGATTGAAATACTTGCTGAGGACAGAATCGTCTGCTTTTACCATGAAAATACTAGTTTTGTGAAAATCACATTTCAGTTTGCATATCAGCTTTCTGTCTTATGACTGCTTTGCTTGGATTTCCCTGGTCAAGCTCAACATTGCAATAGAAAATTCTTATTGCAATAGAAAACTTTTCTTAGATGTTTCCTCATCTATTAATCCATGAGCAGCATCTGTCTCCCAGTGAAATCCAATTTATGTGTAGCTGTTTTCATTCTTGGGAGAACTCTAACAGTGATAGCTTGATTTCTCCAGATCCACTGAGAAAAGATGCAATATCTGAATACATATAACATGATTTATTCATCTTAAAAATATTTTGTGAAGAGTATCTCTAACTTCATTAATAAAATAAAATTAGAATGTTTTTAATCTGATTCAACCAACCTAATTTTGTAGTATTCCTACTTAACTGAGGGTATCGAGCTAACTTCAGACACAAGTGAGGCAAAACTTCTAACTTAGAAACAATCTTTCGGTTGCTCCATGATGTATAGCGCTTAGCAGTGAGGCCAAAATAGAGGACAAAATTATAGCAAAGTATGTAAAATATACGTAACATTTGTCTTAAATGCCTCACCTAATTTGTAACTAAAACTGCATTTATGAAATAGATCACACATATTTTCAATCTTTGTTTAATTTGAAAACAAAACCACAGCTTTTCTTTCTTGCTAATATATCAGTTAGAATTCCTGTTAATTTTAAACTGTGGTCATTTCTGGTTCAGGAATTTAGCGTATGAGACAATTGTTTGCTTTCTGACAGCAACAGGCTGCTGAAAGTCAGCGCAGAAAACTGAGCCTCTTAGTTTGCAATTAGCTGAGAAATAGGTGTTCTGCTTCCTTACATGGTGACTGTTGAGTAGATAAAACACAGAGGTCTACTCCCCCTGCCCCAATAAACCTGTTTAGTAGTGAAGCAGTTTACATAATAACTCCATGTGGGGGTGTACTTTTACTCTCTACTCTCACTACACATCCAAGAAGCCCTTCCTAGACTTTTGGTTAATGTGTTGTTGCAAAAATATGAAATGTAATGTACTTTCTGACACATGTAGGGACGTACTTAGAACTAGCATTCCCCAGAGTTTATCAACAAGCATAAAATGAAAAAAAAAAATTAAATGTGCGTGTTAACTTTCAGAGAGAACTACTTTATATCCAAGTCTACACAGACCAGGGTAAAAGATGCACTAAGAGAATGAAGAGGAAGGGTGGGGATTACGTTGTAAACTTTATAGTTTTTCCTTTAGTAAGGTTAAGTTTAAATGTCCTAAATGAAAATCTCTTATTTTTATGCTACTGGTGAGCACATGATCCCTTGACTATTAAAACTGTGTGAGTGGGGCAGAATGATGTGTAAATTGCAGAATATGCCGTTCCTCCGGGGCCAGATTGTGGGTGAAGGATTTCTTTGACCCATTGGCACAAAATAGGTATTCTACTATTTTCCTATTATAATGGATTTAAAAATCTTTGATGATGAAAGGGTCTTACCTGCTTGAAATAAGGGGTTACTCCTGCCATTTGCTAGTAACCAAAAATGTGTGCTTCTTTCTAGCTGTTCCTCCGTGTATTTTTAATTGTATGCACTGTCTCTTTCTGTTCTAATGGCTGCCCTCGGAATAGGCTGACCTCTGCTCTCCGTATGACATCCTGCAGTTGGATTTTCGTCACATTCGAAAGACTGTTGACACTCTGCTGGCACTCGGGGAGAAAGCCCCACCACCAACTTCTGCCCTCCGCTCCAGGGACCTTATAGGCTTCTGTCTTGTCCATATTCTCTTTATAGTGCTGGTCTATATCACTTACCACTGGAATGCTCTGTCCGCATAACGTCTGCACGTGCATCCAAACGCTGTTCTCTGTCGCCCTCAACCTTTGCAGGGTCCTTCCTCCCTTTGAGCCTTTGCCTTGCAAACTTCCATCCCTATCATGTCTTCAGTAATCTCTCGAGTTTTGAAGCTGAACGTTACCAAATCAGATTTTCCAGAAGCACAAACTTTGTAGAATACAGTTTAGTATAATTCCTCTCACTTACTGAAAAACAATGACGACTGCAAAGTGTATGCACACCGCATGCTTCCTCATTCACATAGTGCCAGCAGCAGTGCCACGCAGTTCCTCCTCTCTCTCCCGGTGAGCTGCTGCCCTGGGCAGAGGGGAGGAGGACTTCAGACGGGAGTGTCGAGGACAGGGATTTAGCATATGGAAGTCTTTCCTCTGGGTCAGTATTGAACTAGAATTCTAATTCAGGTCTAGACAGTTGAGTTGTATAGGGGCCACTTGCAAGGCAGACAGAAAACTAACATTTTGGCCCAACTTAATCTATACAAAGCTTTAATAATACCGCTGTTGTCCAAGTTGGAGATACTATCTGGACATCTACAAGCACACACACTGTCTTGATGGCCATTCGACTGGATTCCTCCTCATTTCCTAAAAAAGGAGCCGCGAAGGGCACTGGGCAGTGTTGCCACCAACTTCCACCCTGGCCAGCCCCTCTGGCCAGAAGGGCCCACTCCGGGGAAGGTGGTGTCGTTGCTGTTAGAGCCTCATGTGGAGGAGCCGCTTAAACACCAGTTTTTACTGCTTAACTCCTTGTTAGGTCTTCTCTTGAGGCTCTTAGAAAAGCGTTTTCCAGAGAGATTTCTATTTTTGAACAATGGAACGGATCATTGCTTTTTTGCCACCTCACATAATAACTGCCGGTCCAGAATGTGACAGATTTGACTCTATTCATTTTCAAATAAACCATGAGCCGTGGAACATTCTTGGTCCTGGGGCTTGGGTTATGATGGCAGGAGTCAAGAAGAAGATTACTCTCATTTTAGAAAAAGGTAGTTTCTCTGATTATTTGAAATGTTCATTTAGCCTTGATTTTCACTGACATTTGACTAGCAAACTGCTTTATTTTTAAGTCAGCTCAAAGGATTATATAGTAACTATATCTGCATTTGGAGCAATGTGATCAGTTTGCATTTAAAAGGAAAAAAAGAATTTTATCTTAGCCAGAATGTCCCTGGATTCAGGGGTATCTTTGTATAATATGAGAGGGCCTTGTTCCAAAGTCAAGGCAGCCTCCTTATTTTACATGCTGTTTGCCAAATCCTGTTTCTTAGCTTGGGGAGATGATGGACTTCGCTTCCTCAAGATAAATTTCTAGTTTATTAAGATGCAAACAGCCCTCACAGGTGGCTACTAAGAAGAAAATCTTATTTTTCTGAACATTTTCATGAATCCAGGGGACTTGAAAATGTGGAAGACCCACATAGTTAGAAGAATATATTTATAAAGATTCCTCGCTACTAAGTCAGATCAGATTTGCTAACCGGAAACATTCTTTACATGACAATATCTTGAGTTATGTGAGTTTTTTTTCCTGCCGACTTTGTGTTGATTGGTGAAATACAGGGTATGTGGAAGTTATCTAGTTAACCTCAGTTGTATATGAATAACCCACAGATGTACTGAATTACTTTTGGTGCTATCTTGTACTCTTCAATCTGTAACACAATAAAATCCCTTTGTACAATGTCTAATGAGCACCCTGAGCCATAAATTGCCTAATAAACACATTTTGGGTGATTATTCCAAGCTTTTATCAGCCCATTGATACCTGTATTCATGAGCTCATAGCATTCCCATCCAGCTTTGCAGTGCATTGAGGCTTCTCTTTAATGGTCACCACTGTGGTGGTTTTTCCCTTCTTTCTGGGGAGAAAATGGGGGGAAAAAAAGAGAAAACTTACTGGGTTGCCACCTTAAAATAATATCAATAAAAACTGAGTCGGACACTCATGTAAGAGTAGATTTAATTTTCAGTGTTGACAGTTCAATTAAAACATGTTAAAGACAAATTAAAAGATGTTTATATTTTAATTCTGGCATCCAAAGTATTCTTTGCACACACTTTGATTTTTTTGTGTCATTAATTTGTCTGTACTCTAATGCGCTGCACTTCTTGGGATTTATTGGATGATATTTTTTCATTAGTAGTATGGTAACTAGCAGAACACAATTAATTTAGTCCTTTAGGCAAAAATTTGAATGAACTGTTCTGTCCATTGCCAAGCCATTAATTTCTAATCCGAATATTAAGCTTCTCTGTGGTTTTTCTCCAAGGTACCCGTGCACCAGCCCATATGCTAACTGGATGCCTGCAGATGCCTGCCCTTGCAGCTTGACTGGGGATACCTGGCTGACCTCCTTAGAGTCTGAGAAGTAGGGATGTCACTGAATGGTTTATTGTGCTTCCTAAATCTCCTCCTCACAAGAAAGACCATTTTTTCAGTATTCCCTTGCAATGTCAGATAAAAGGAGCCAAGTATCTATTTACATTTTGTTTTTGGAATAGCCAGTTGTATTCTCTTTCTCCAGTTTCTCCAACTGGTGGCAACTCTCCACTCAGTGTCAGAATTTCCAAAATGTGTGACACCTAATTTCTAATCATCTTTTCTATTTGTGGATTTCTGGTTTGTTACTTTTAGGGGGAGACACTTATGAAATGGGGCTGGTGGGAAGGGGCCCTGCAGAACTACAATGTATGGCAATTGAGTATAAATTTCATCAATGAGAGAGATAAATAAAGGCACTTGATAGCCCGCTGCTATTCGTTTGTAAGAAATTAAAACTAGTGCGTGGTGAGCTGGGTTCTCTCTCGAAACCCATGTAGATGCCTGATTGAGTCATAAGGACAAAGGGTTTTTTTTGCCTTTGCCTATGGGGAAAAAGTAGGGATGGTATTTTAAAATTTTAGGAAACTGAAAGTTGTTTTGGATTAGGTGACAAATACTTTAATATGATTTTATTTCGGAAGACGATTTTTAAAAATTAGGCTTCATATTTCAAAATTAGTTCTCAATAAACAATCAATTTGGTATATAGAATGTGCCCTTTTTTTCTTCTTTAAGATGGTCAGAGTCTAGTTTCCTGGCTTTTGACTGCAACTTTGTTCATTTTTGTGTTCATTCATTCATTCCATAAATACTGAATGAGCAATCTCTGCAAGGCCCTGGGGATAAAAACGTCACCGGGACACATGACCTGGTCCTCAAAAAGCTTACAGTCTATACCAGGAGTCTCCAAGCTTGTTTTGTAAAGGGCCTAGAGGAAACATTTTAGGCTTCTTGGGCCATGCAGATTCTGTTGGGATTACCCAGTTCTGCTTGTGTACCATAAATGCAGCCATAGACAATACATCAAAAATGAGTGTGGCTGTGTGCCAATAAAACTTTATTTACAAAAACTGGCTGCGGGCTGGATTAGCCCGCAGGCCATAGTTTGCCAACCCTTGATCTAGTGGGTCCTTAGACAAGTAAAGAGGAATTCAGGTGATAAGGACCTGTGGTGGAGCAGGTACAGGATTCTGGAAAAGAGAACTGACCCTGATGGGGAATAGGGCACCATGAACACATCCTGGGATGGTGATGTTTCTGCCGAGACTTAGTGAAGTTGTAGGAATAGCCAGGTGGAGTGGGCAGGGGAGAGGGACTAGGGTTGAGGCATATGTGTGTGTAGAGAATGAAGTTTTCTAGGGAGAGGATGGACTAGACGGTAGCATGGTTGCAAAGTAAATAATCCAGGGAGGAGCAACAAGAAATCTCTGTAAGATGTTGGATGGTCTCCATTTCACACTGAAGAAACTGATGCAGGAACTTAAAGCTCTCATACATTAAAGTAACGCACAGATAGTTTTAAGGCTCAAACAATGTAGTGCCAGGACTTTATATATAAGAAGCAGCCTGAACAAAATGAAATATGCTGGTGGGATGATGCCATTTTAGGCTAGTGGCTGGCTTAGAAGTAAGTGTGTATCTCTTTGGGATTATAAGAAACTGTAGAAGGAGGAGAGCCAGGCAGTGACGGCTCATCCTGTTCCCACCAGGTGTTTTCTGCCAGGATAAGATGAGCTGAGTGTCAGAGCGAACCCTGACACTGAATTGAGGATTCGCTGGTCCCACCTGACATTGAAGTTGATGGGACTTGCCATCAAAACACTCCAGGGGCTATGGGACCTCTTCCTATATCATGACCACAGACCTAACATATTCACCCATTAAGTAAGGGATTTATGGGAAGAGGCATAGTGTTATGGAAAGAGCCCTGGCTCTAAGGTACATGTGGTTCAAACCCTGGTTCCAGGACTTACCAGCTGTTTAATGTCAAAAAGTTACTTGAAGTCTGCCTCTGTCTTAGTTTTCTCATCTGTGAAATGGAGATATTAATGTCTGTCTTGCAGGGTTATCATAAAGAAATCACCAATGCAAATCTGTAGTGTTGGTGCCAGTCATGTAGGAGGTAGCCCAGAAGGTTTTAAAAGTTAGCATTTAGTCTTTATGGCTTGTTGTCTTTTCCATCTTCTTTTGCTGTGGCTCAGAAGGGTGGATGAGGGGAGATGGGTGAACCTAATAGATTCTACCGTTGGAGAAGTAACTTGAAGCATGAGTTCTTCAAAGACGGTCAGAAGCATTATTTTTATGCAGGAGACTACTTCATGACTCTGCTCGGTACTTTAAAAAGAAACTCAACAGAAAAAGCCCATGGGCAAACTAAGAGTCTGCAGTCATGTTCTCAACAAAAATCTCTGGGATCCTATAACAGTGCAACTTAAATTCATTTCAAGTCAATATAAAGGTACAGCTGTCCCTGCTGTAAGTCCATTATGAACAAGGGGCCGGCTGGAAGGGCCACTTTACCTGCCTGATCCTTAGAGGGCCCTTCTCTTCTGAGTCATTCCTCATCCAGCTGTAAACCTACCATGATTCCTTCCTAATTCCAGCTTCTGTGCACACTTCAAGGATCCCCCACTCTGTGGGAGATGCAGTGTCCTGGCTGGTATGATGGCAATGGCCCTGACCCCTTCTTGGGACGCCTCCTGGTTGGAAGCCTCCCCTTGGCCATCCTTCCAGCCAGCACCTCAAGGTGTAATTCCCACCAGAGTCTTCATTCCAATCCTGTGATAGAATAACCAGAACGGCCTTGCTTGTGTAAGGTTTCTGTTTTCCTGTGCAAGTCTTCTTACATCCCTCCAACCTCAGCAAAGTAATCTGAGGGCACTTCTGGGCTTCCTCAGGAGATCTGAAAAGAGGCAGGAAGAATTCAAGGGGTACCTTTTTATGTCTCCTGTTTACTCCTCATCACTAGCCATACAAGCAGGAGGGAGGATTTTGGACTCTGCACTTGGCTTGGAATGTGGAGAGCAGGAAGGCGAGAAACACTGCTTGAAAAAACAAGGGCCTGGGAAAGAGGGTACCCTTCACCTAACTCAGTCTGTGAAGTGTCCAAATGTCCTATTGGCAGGAGGCTGGGGCCTCGATACCTCCCCATCCCTGTTTCTGTGGAGCCCCCAGCCTTTCCCTCACATGGCCTTCAGCTCAGAACCCTGCAGGCCACTGGAGCCACTGCTCATTAGGCACTGGGGTCAGTCCCTCATTGGAGGACACATGCCACTCTCTTTTCAGGACGCAGGATAGGACACCTTGCTCCATATAAGCTGTGGTGTTCACAGAAATTAGGCTCTATGGAAATACTAGTGCTAGAATTCAGGCACATTCTAGACTACACATAACTAAACGCCGAGATTGAAAAGCAAAATGTCTTGCTGCATTGCCTGAAGCAAATCCCTCATTCAACAATTTCTATTCACATTCCTTGCCCAGTGGTCTATTAATTTCTTAGTTTTCTTAGTGTTTTTGCTGCTGATTTGTTGAGCTTATGTGTCATATGAAACGCTTTGTAATTTTTTTTTTTTTTTTTTTTTTTTTTTGAGATGGGACAAGGCCCTATTGCCCAGGCTGGAGTGCAGTGGCACACTCATAGCTCACTACAGCCTTAAATTCCTGGGCTCAAATGATCCTCCCACCTCAGCCTCCCAAGTAGCTGGGACCACAGGTGCACACCACCGTGCCCAGCTGATTTTCTTTGTTTTGAAGAAATGAGGGTCTCACTATGTTGACCAGGTTAGTCTTGAACGCTTGGCCTCAAGTGATCTTCCAGCCTCAGCCTCCCAAAGTACTTAGATTACAGGCATGAGCCACTATGCACATTGTTTCCTTTGTAATTTGATGCAAACACTTTTTTTTTAAGTGTTACTTATCTTCTCATTAATCGGGTTTGTTTTTTTAACACATAGAAACTTTAAATATTTAGGTAATCAATTGTTTTGCTCTTTTCCTTTGTGACTTTTTCATAATGCTTTTTTTAGCTTAGAAAATCCTTCCCCATCCATTTATCAGAAAAAAAGTACTAAATATTCACCTTTATGTTATTGGGAGGGGTGTTGTAGATTTTTTTTTTTTTAACATCCAACTCTTTATTTCATTTCAAATTGATTTTAACATATGGTATGAAGTGAAGACTTATTTTCCCCAAGTAATACCTGGCACCAGGAGCTTAACTGTACTTAGCAGCCATTTACAATTTCCTGCAAAGCCAGATGTCGACTTGGGTGCTGTCAGAGCCAATAGAATGAGGAAGACATGTCTTTGCCCTTGTGGAACCTGCCTTAACAATGAAATGCCAGATTCAAGTGGTTTCACAAGCCCATGGCAGATGGTGCCAGGGGAGGCTGGACACTGTCATCTGGCACAGACATCCCTCACCATATCACAAAAGGAGGCACCATCGTTAACAGCCTGGCTCACAGCTCACAACTCAGTCAGAACTCCCCCATCCTTTCTCAGGTTGATACTTGGCTAATAAATTGTCAGGCAGCATGAACCTGCATGCTCACCTGATATGCCATTGACAAGATAATCCTAGTTTGATACACAGCAGTGACATGAAATCATGGTTAAAGTTATTGTTTAAAGAATCAACTATCTTCTGTTGACATGGGGCCACCTGTTAAGGCCTAGGTTAGAGTCTGAGGTTCTCTGAATTTGCTACAAGGTAGGGAAGTAAGATGGTGAGAGAGTAAGACCCACTGACATTTGAGACAGTGGAACAAGTTATTGGAGATGTCATGGCATGTCCTTTGAAAGTCTTTAAAGCCCAGCGTGCCTGTGTCTGTGGTAATTTTTGGAGAGTTGTGCATTGAGGCAGCAAGAAGATCTGGTTCCTCAAGCAAGTGTCACGTGAAAGGAAGCCCTTCCTTGCAGAGCACACCAATTGGCTTCCTGCTGAACAGTGACTCCATCACCTAGGGCTGGATGCAGATCCCACTGAAATTCTCCTTCGAAACAGCGCCACTCGGCCTTAAAGAGAAGGAAATCCCGTCATTTGCAACAACATAGATGAACCTAGAGGATATTATGCTAAGTAAAATAAGTCAGGCACGGAAGGACAAATACTGCATGACCTCACTAATATGTGGAATCTAAAAAAGTTGAATTCACAAAAGCAGAGAGTAGAATGGTGGTTACCAGGGGTTGGGATGGGAAGATATTGGTCAAAGGATACAAAATGGTGACTATAGTTCATCATAATGTATTTTGTACTTGAAAATTGAGAACAGACTCGATTTTAAGTGTTCTTACCAAAAAAATAAGTATCTGAGATAATGCATATGATAATTAGCTTGACTTAGCCATTCTACAATGTATACTTTTATCAAAATATCATGTTGGACACCATAAATAAATACAATTTTTTTTTTTTACCTGTCAAAGAAAAGAAAAAAGAAAAAACAAACATTGGGCTGTGGAAAACACACTGTCCTCAAGTAGATAAGAGAATATTTGCCGTGGTGTCTTTTCCCAGCCAAGGAGACACACCCTGGAAGAAGTTCCCTTGAAAGATATCAGACCAGGGTGAAATAACAATGTGGAAAATTACTTCATTGTGTTATTCTGTAAACTGGTTTGTGGAGCATGAAAGGTTCTACACACAAGAAGTGACTCACGCTTATTGTTTTTCTTAAATAGTATGTCCTGGACATTTCCCAAGAGCAAAAATGCAACATGGGAGAGTAGCAGGACATTTGTGCTTTTGACAGTTTTATGAAAGAGTCTTGAAAGGGAGGCTATTGAGGACTGTAGTTATAATTACCAATTTATAAAGACTGTTCATAAACCACGAAGAAAGGCTGCCAGTCCACCCACTTGCCTGCGTTCCAGAGGTCACAGGAAGTAAAATGAACTAAATGAAAGTCTATGGTCAGTATAACAATGTGTGGTCGGTACAAATGAATATTTGAGTGCCTTTAAAATGTGTCAGGGGCTATTTGCAAGTTTGCTTTATAAGAATAGAAGCTATTATATTCTTGATGTGTGCTCTCTGACTCCAGCTCAAGTTATTTAGTGTAAAGTTTTCTTAAATATTTAGATCTGCAGACTTCATGGTGATTAGGAGCCTTTTTGAAACAATCTGCATGTGTGAAAAATCATTATTTTCTCTGCAAACGTAGAAAAGGTCTTTGCAGTGGGTTGAAAGCAAAGGAAGGAACTTGGCTTAGGTGATCAAACAGGCATACTACAGAGTGTTCAACCTAACTTTCGTCAATGATGTAGCAGGATTTTATGATGAGAGTACTATCATCTAAAAATTGATGTTTTATTCTTTTTCCTTTTAGGAAAAGCTATGTCTACCCCACCACATCCTTGAAGAAAAAGGCCTGGTCAAAGTGGGCATTACCATTCAAGCATTACTAGACATCACCGTAACGAAGGCTCTGTTCACATGAAACTACCCCTTCTCCACTGGGGGCTCAGACTCTGCTCTCATCCAGGATCCTGAACTCTGCTCCAGGCACCTGTTTAACCCTCTCTCCCACCCACTGCCTGTCACTTCACTGACTCCAGTTACATTGAAACAATTTTCAGTCTAAGGGAGGATTTTCTACCTTTCAGAGCCGACCTCCGACTTTAAGACTTGACAGGTATTTATCTTGAAACCAGAGAGGGAGCTGGAGAAAAAAAAAAACTGAGCAGCACATCAATGCCTTTTCCACCCTCCTTCATCCTTTCCACACTCACCAACTGCCATTACCAAAATGCCAAGCACAACCGTTTTGCAGGAAGATGCATTCGTTTTATTAAAACCAAACTCATCATGTATTTAGTCGGGGGTGGGGGGAGGGGGGAACAATCAGGTTTTTCACCACCAAATTTTTCAAGAAGTTTCTTGAGACCATTGCCTTTTAAAAAACTATTTTCGACATACAAAATATTTATATAAATATTATTTATTAGTGAGTTGTTATTCATCCTTTGGATGCAAATTGTAAATTAGGAAACTATTTTATTACTGCTTTTTTGTGGTTAAACACTTTATTTTAATATTATAAATATTGAGTTATTTTCTATCCTCTTTGGTGTGCGGTAGTTTAGGTCTCAGTAATCATGTTTCTGGTGTATATGATTCCAAAAAAAAAAAAAAAAAAGCAAAAAACAGGTGCTTTTGGGACACAACTTTTCTGGGGAGGCAGTATTGACACTTTGGTTTGTGGAACGTCGGTCTTATTTATATTTCTGCATTCCATCCAGTTTCCTACATTCCAGCAGCCCTCTGTCCCCCAATATAACAAACTGACTAAAATCAAGAGAGCACCCCAAAGTTATTTGTAAATAGCTGTGATGGAAAAAAAAAGACATATTAAACTTGAAGATAAAATGTGAACAATTATTTTTTGGATTCATACTTCTTTTGCTATGCACAAAACATTCACGTTTTAACACAAAGAAATAATAAGTGTTAGCATCATCTGTCTTGAAGTATACTTTTGCACTGTAACTTGGGTTACATTAAAGAGAGCTTTGCACCAAAGGTAGATAATGAAGAAATGGTATAGGAAAGTGGAGATGACGAAAAGTTGATTGTTGAACCAAAAAGGATTTGAAGGGAAGCTTCGACTGAGTATCCGAAATTACTTAAGGCACATAGGACCTGAATCAGGAAACCAGCACTTCTTACAACTGCCAGTTTTAAAAGAGGAAATGATTCTGAGATGTGCTTATGTTATTTTAATTTGGTGGTTGGTGGTTTTCCAAGTAGTCTGTAAAATCCTGCAAGATTCACAGTCTCTGGTGTGAAACCTCAGAAGTGAGACATTGTGAACCTGTGGGCAGTACCACCAAGGCAGGCTAAGGGGAGGGTGCAGTAAGTGGAGTTTGTGAGGCTGAGTGGCTGAGGAGGGAGCAAGTGCAACAAAATAGGGCCAGAGAAGAACCAGCCAAGGAATGGAACTCATGCTGCTCTCAGAGATTCACAGACGGCTTCACGGAACATGGCAGCCTTCTGCAGGCAGTTCCACGCATGCGCACTCACGCTGCAATCACAGCTGTCCCAGGAATTAACCTTTCTAAGTCTTGCGAATGCTGACTGCACTTTCACCTCCTTGAAAAGCCATTAGAAGTTTTTAGAGCAGCAGCAGGCACAGTTTGTAAGACAAATGTAGAGGGGGACGCAAGAGAAAAGGCACCACCAGGAGGAGGATTCAGTGTGCAGTCAGCACAGACCAACATCAACCAAGACAACGGCTGCCCTCCGCTCTTGGGAAGATGGGGGGAGATTTCTGAAAACAGAAATTTGGATTGGCAGCTAGCAGTTATTTCCTATCAGATGTACTGTGCACTTTAACCTAACTTAAAATGTATTTTAATATTTTTCTGTACTGCACAAATACCTGTTTTGTCAAATAGCATAATGATGTAAAGAAACATTTTGGACAAAGAGTGTATACAATTTAAGCAACATTCAAAAGTTGACTATATAAGTAGGAATTTAGCCTGCTGCACCTTCACGGGCATTCAGAATGCACGGTCCTGAAATATTTTTTTACGTGTATATATGGTGGCATGAAGCTCTGTAATCATTGTTTCGAGAGACTTTTTTTTTCAAAATTAAAGTATTTCTTTTGATATTAATTTTTATTATTTTCTTGAAGTTGGCTGTGTAATGTAAATGGCTTCAGTCTTCTGTAAAATTGCTTTTTTTTCTTTTAAATGCAGTCCGTGTATGGCTAAGACGTCTTCAAGATCCTTGTACACTGTTTATATGTGCAATAAAATGCATGGCCAGCTGACAGTACCATCAGTGGACAGAATGTATATAGTGCAAATATCCTTCCTTTATTATTTAACAGCCATTAAAACTTCAGATTTGTACAAACCACTTTGTGATTGACTTCCCCATCAAAAAGGTTGACCCTAGTCACACACACACACACACACACACACACACACACACACATCATATGGTGTCACTGCTGAAAGATTGTAGCAATCATGTAATGTATATATATATGTATCTGTGCACATATGTATGTTATATGTATGTATGTGTGTATGGAGAAAGAATATATAGTAATGCATCATGTGACAATCTGATAAATGTGTCATTAGGTGATTTCATCATTGTGCAAACATCATAGAGTATATTTACACACTTAGTAGTATAGCCCACCACACACCTAGGCTATGTGGCCTGTTGCTCCCAGGACACAAACCTGCTCAGCATGATACTATACTGAATAATGTAGGCTGTTGTAACACAATGGTTAGTATTTGTATATCTAAACATAGTTAAGCATAGGAGAGGTACAGTAAAAATATGGTATTATATAATCTTAGGAGACCACTGTTGTATATTTAGTTCATCATTGACCAAAGTGTTGTTATGTGATACATGACTGTATATTCATGTATAGCTATCAGAAGAATGACTCCAGCTATCTGTCGACACACACACACACACACCCCTCACGATACTCTTTTTTTTTTCCTCCTAAACGAAAACTTATAGCATAACATAACAGGAGTAGCAAATTTGCTATGATGGATTTGGGGTTCAGGTGACGCCTACCTGTTTTTTGGACATATTTGAGAACACTTAAGATTCCTTGACCCATGTTGTAAAAACCACAGAATCTGGGCCTCCCTCCTCAACTGTGATATCTGACACCCAGAGAATGAAGTGGTAGCCTCAATTACACCACTAGATCTGGGCCAGTCTTGTTTTCCCTATATGGCTAGCCTACCTTGGGTAGAGAGCAGCTGCCTTGAGAAATTCAAGTGAAAATAGTAACAGATCATTTCCATGTTCTCACCCCACCCCACATAAAATATACACAGACCGGATACGGCTAGCCTGAGCAGGGCCTTCAGGGAGCAGTGTCAGGGCCGTTGCATTTAAGATCCTCCTTCATTGAGTTAGGACACTCTACACATAGCTCATGGTGTTTTCCTTTGAGGTGCTGCAACTGTGCCAAATCCCAAAATCTTAGTTGTCCTCCTACATATTACAGAAGTCCAGCTCTTCACAGACACTTTCCATCTTAAACTTGCTGGAACAACAGGGAGATGTGTAATTTATTGAGTAGCTACTGTGCGTCAAGTGTTATATCTGAACTGCGTGCCCCATTAGAACAAGGCTGCTTGTCTGGTTTGTTCTTTGCTGATTCGCCAATGCCTAGAACAGTGCAGCAGTGTCTACTGAAGAGGTGAATTAAACTTTACATACATTAACTCAAAAACTTACATAACCCTGTAAGAAAGAGATTTGTAGTGGACACGATGGGACTGTCCACTTAACACCACATACTCCTAGGAGTAGGAACTACTGCCTCATATACCACAAGGGTTTGTGGCCCACACATAGCGCTGCCCACCTGGCAGAGGCTCAGCTAGGTCAGGTCTGTACCCTCACTGCACAGAAGGTCTTCCCAGCAGAGTTGATTCAGTTGAAGTTCCTAAAGTAAAAAAAAAATTCCTGGGCAATTATTGGAATGTTTAAACCTAGAAAAGCAAGCACATTCACATGCTAAAACCTGTTCAACTGAGTCTGTCTGGACTAGTTTGAATGCTAAGACATATCAAGGCCAAACCACAAAGCAGGATAAAAGGGATTTACTGAAGAAGCAGCCTCTACTTTCAATGCCATTTCTCTCCTTGAATTTAATTCAATATTACTATATTGTTGTTTTATTTTGGAATTTTATCCCTGTTTATCAAAGTGATGCATGCTTAATATAGAAACTTTGGCAGGTCTAAAAGAAGTTGGGGAAAATTGTCCAGAATCCCACCTTATAGGGAATGATTAAAGCTTTGAGATATTTTCTTTGAGACATCTTATATATTTTTACATACTACAACTTTACATATTGACCTTTTTTCTTCTTCATATTAGATTTTATAAATTCCCTGCACCCCACCCCCAAGCCCCCACTGGGCAGTATTGTTTACTATAGGCAAAGGTGGAGTTCCCTGGAAAGGCACTGACAATATTTTAGAGGCTTCCTTTACAAGTATACAGACCTAAAACAAAGACATGGGCCCTTAGGTCTTTGAGGGGCACTGGGAGCCAGCAGTGGAGTGAGGAGGTACTGCAGGAAAGAGAAGATGGCCAGTAGAGGGTGTGTTCCTAAACCAGCTCCACAGGGAGTGACTGAAGCCCCGCCCTGCAGAAAGCTCTGGGAAGTGGCACAGAATGTCTCATGCCACAGAGGTATCCCAGCCAAGCTCCCAAGAGAGAACTGACGTATTTACACACACACAAAAAGAAAACTTAACAACACGCCTAGAAATGTGTAATAAAATAAACACATACTTATTTTAATGTTTTATCATAAGAAAATTAGGGAACTCCCTACAGTCTCTAAAGAGGGAGCTAAAACTGCAGGTAAAGACAATTCTAAAAGCAAGGACAGATTACCTATGGGGGAAAAAAGTACGGCAGCAGATCTCTCAGCAGTACAATCAGAAGCCAATCAATGATGATCTGTCTAAAGTGCTGAGAGAGGCCGGGAGTGGTGGCTCACACCTATACTCCCAGCACTTTGGGAGGCCAAGGCAAGTGGATCACTAAAGGTCAGGAGTTTGAGACTAGCCTGGCCAAGATGGTGAAACCCTGTCTCTACTGAAAATACAAAAATTAGCCGGGTGTGGTGGCGTGCACCTGTAATCTCAGCTACTTGGGAGGCTGAGGAAAGAGAATCACTTGAACCCTGGAGCAGGGGTTGCAGTGAGCTGAGATTGTGCCACTGCACTCAAGCCTGGGTGATACAGTGAGACTCAGTCTCAAAAGGAAAGAGAGAAAAGAAAGAAAAAGAAAGAACAGAAAGAGAAAAAGAAAAAGAAAAAAGAAAGAAGAAGAAAGAGAGAAAAAGAAAGAAAAGAAGAAAGAAAAAGAAAAGGAAGGAAGGAAAAAAAGAAAGGAAAGAAAAGAGAGGGAGGGAGGGAGGGAGAAAGGAAGGAGAAAGAAAGAAGAAAGAAGGAAAAGAAAAGGGAAGAAAGAAAAGGAAAGGAAGGAAGGAAAAAAGAAAAGAAGGAAAGAAAGAAGAGAGAGGTAGGGAGGAAGGGACAGAGGGAGGGAGGAAGGAAGGAAGGAAGGGGAAAGGAAGAAAGAAGGAAAGAAAGAGGAAGGAAGGAAGTGAAAGAAAGAAGAAATGAAGAAAGAGGAGAGAGAGAAAGAGAAAGAAAGAAAAAGAAAAAAGGAAGGAAGGAGAAAAGGAAAGAAGAGAGAGGGAGGGAGGAAGGAAGGAAAGAAAAAGGGAAGAAAAGGAAAGAAGGAAGGAAGGAAGAAAGGAAGGAAGGAAGAAAGGAAGGAAGGAAGGAAGGAAAGAAAGAACTGAGAGAAAATTACTTAATATTTTGAGACAAAAAATTCACTATCAACACACTTTCACTGAATGATGTATTTCAGGGTGAAGGTCTAACCCCACCCCCCCCCAAAAAAAAATCAGTGGCCAAAAGATAAACATGTAATTATGTGTGCATATCCAAACAAACATTGGCTGTACGTTAATGATATTAATGTCTAATTTAGGGTAGGGATTGCTGAAAAGCAAAACAAAACAAAAATAGAAAGAAAATGCTGGCCAGGCTGAAAACCATGGCGCGAGAACTGCGTGATGAATGCACAGGCTTCAGTAGCCAATTCAATCAACTGGAAGAAAGGGCATCAGTGATTGAAGATCAAATGAATGAAATGAAGGGAGAAGAGAAATTTAGAGAAAAAAGAGTAAAAAGAAAGGAACAAAGCCTCCAAGAAATATGGGATTTTGTGAAAAGACCAAATCTACGTCTGATTGGTGTACCTGAAAGTGACGGGGAGAATGGAACCAAGCTGGAAAACACTCTGCAGGATATCATCCAGGAGAACTTCCCCAACCTATCAGGTTGATCTCTCAGGATGCCTATTAGGATGATCACTGATGTGTTCCTGTCCTTTTCAGTCCGTCACTAAGCCCCGCGGATCCTCCCTCAGAAATATCTCTCAGCCCCAGCATCTCCTCTTCCTCCCTGCTACCTTAGTGCCTGCCCTCTTCGGCTCACCCTGGGTAAGTAGTCAATGACACATTTGTCACCTTGTCTCCCTCCTCTTCTTTCTCCCTTCTCTGCTGCTACAATAATATTTAGAAAAAGCAAGTCTTGGCCGGGCGCGGTGGCTCACGCCTGTAACCCCAGCACTTCGAGAGGCCAAGGCGGGCGGATCATAAGGTCAGGAGATCGAGACCATCCTGGTTAACAGGGTGAAACCCCGTCTCTACTAAAAATACAGAAAATTAGCAGGGCATGGTGGCAGGCGCCTGTAGTCCCAGCTACTGGGGAGACTGAGGCAGGAGAATGGCATAAACCCAGGAGGCGGAGCTTGCAGTGAGTCGAGATGACTCCACTGCACTCCAGCCTGGGTGACAGAGCAAGACACGGAAGGAAGGAAGGAAGGAAGAAAGGAAGGAAGGAAGGAAGGAAGGAAGGAAGGAAGGAAGGAAGGAAGGAAGGAAGGAAGGAAGGTCACACAATTGATTTTGGTGGAAGGAAGGAAGGAAGGAAGGAGGGAGGGAGGTCACACAATTGATTTTGGTGCCATGCTTGCCCTTCCCAGACTCTGCCTGTTCTACTGCTAACACCGTCTGCTGCAGCCACTCCAGTCTCCTCTTTCCAGGTGCTCCCATGTCCTTGTTCCCTGTGCTATGCCTGCTGCTTGGAATACCCACTCACCTCTTCTTGACTTCATGAAGTGCTACCTAGACTTCAAGACAATGTCTCCTTTTTGGTGAGTTTTTTTCCCATCCCCTCCGGATTGTTTCTTCCACCTTGGTACCCCTGAAAAAATCATCTGTGTCTGCATTTTAGTGTTCATTTCTCAATAAACCTCCTTTATCAAGCTCATATTAGACAAATACTAATTTCAATGGGGAAAGAGCATGAAAAGACCCCACAATAGTTCATTTTTTTTTTTATAGGAATCTAAATAAGGGAAGTCATGGATGTAAGTGATGAAGAAAACTAAATACAGTACCCAATGCTTATCAAAGGGTGTGATGGTTGATTTTAGGTGTTAACTTGGCTGGATTAAGGGAGGCCCAGATACCTGGTGAGGCATAAGTTCTGGGTGTGTCTGTTAGGGTGTTTCCAGGAGGAGACTGGCATTTGGGTCAGTGAACTAAGTAAATAAAACCTGCCCTCACCAATGAGAGTGGGCACCACCCAATCGACCGAGGGCTCAGATAGAACAGAAAGGCAGAGGAAAGGTGAATTCTCTGTTTCTCCTGAAGCTGGGGCACCCGCTTCTCCTGTTCTCCAGAACTCTAAGTTCTCCAGCCCTCTGCTAGAACTAGGATAGAAGGAGACCCAACATAACATCCTTTTACACACAGAAGTAAAAGAGAGAAAATGACAATAGGACCTACATTACAATTGGACCCCAAGACTTGCACCTGCAGTCCCCCAGGTTCCCAGTCTCCGGCGTCAGACTGAGAGTGACACCATTGGCTTCCCTGTTTCTCAGACCTTCAGACTTGGATTGAGCCACACTACCAGCTCCTCTGGTTCTCCAGCTCTCAGATGGCATATTGTGGAACTCCTCAGCCTCCACCGTCACATGAACCAATCTCTCTAACAAATCCCCTGTCATCCATCTCTCTCTCTCTCTCTCTCTCTATATATATATCCTATTGATCTTGTTTCTCTGGAGAACCCTGAGTGATACGAGTGGCTACTACCTAATGGGCACTGTTCAGGAGGTGTACAGGTAGCCATGCCTATAACTCTTACAACAACCCTGTGAGATAGCATCTACAATCATCCCCATCGCACAGGGAGGTCAGTTGTTCAAGATGTCATGAATACTAAGTGGCATAGTTGGGATTCAACTCCTGGAGTTTGTCTTGGAGCCCACACTTTTAACGATGATGCGGTAACCTCTTGCTCTATTTACCAAGTCACTGACCAAATATCTAATAACTCAAAAAAGATGAGTAAATAGCTCAAGGCTTTATTTGGGTTATTTCATTTGATCCTCTATGACCCTGGGATGTAGGTCCTACTGTCATTATCTCTCTTTTACTTATGTGTGTAAAATGATGTTATGGTTATAGCAGAGGTCCCAAAATAATGGGCGCTCTGTTCCACCACCTTCCAAAACAAGGTGCTCGTTCATCGCAAAGAGGGTGCAAATCCCACTTCTGTCCAACAGGCTCTATGAAAAATACAAGAAGAGGTGAGGAGGCCAGATACTTTCAGAGAAAGATGTTGGAATGCTGTGCATTTGCTCACCTTCCCCTCCCCTGGGAATGAGGAGGGCAGAAGAGGAGGGGTGGGCAAATGCACAGCCTGTGGGGTGGCAGGGCAAAGAGACCAGGCGAGAGGACAGGTTTCTCCAGATGTGGGCCCTGCAAGAGGGAGTTGCTACCTAAGGCTGCTTTGAACTGTACTGGAGAGCACTTTTTTTTATTTTTATTTTTTTCAGTTGGAGTCTT
>NW_012098122.1:147264-192234 GCF_000951045.1 Mandrillus leucophaeus
AGGTGCTCCCATGTCCTTGTTCCCTGTGCTATGCCTGCTGCTTGGAATACCCACTCACCTCTTCTTGACTTCATGAAGTGCTACCTAGACTTCAAGACAATGTCTCCTTTTTGGTGAGTTTTTTTCCCATCCCCTCCGGATTGTTTCTTCCACCTTGGTACCCCTGAAAAAATCATCTGTGTCTGCATTTTAGTGTTCATTTCTCAATAAACCTCCTTTATCAAGCTCATATTAGACAAATACTAATTTCAATGGGGAAAGAGCATGAAAAGACCCCACAATAGTTCATTTTTTTTTTTATAGGAATCTAAATAAGGGAAGTCATGGATGTAAGTGATGAAGAAAACTAAATACAGTACCCAATGCTTATCAAAGGGTGTGATGGTTGATTTTAGGTGTTAACTTGGCTGGATTAAGGGAGGCCCAGATACCTGGTGAGGCATAAGTTCTGGGTGTGTCTGTTAGGGTGTTTCCAGGAGGAGACTGGCATTTGGGTCAGTGAACTAAGTAAATAAAACCTGCCCTCACCAATGAGAGTGGGCACCACCCAATCGACCGAGGGCTCAGATAGAACAGAAAGGCAGAGGAAAGGTGAATTCTCTGTTTCTCCTGAAGCTGGGGCACCCGCTTCTCCTGTTCTCCAGAACTCTAAGTTCTCCAGCCCTCTGCTAGAACTAGGATAGAAGGAGACCCAACATAACATCCTTTTACACACAGAAGTAAAAGAGAGAAAATGACAATAGGACCTACATTACAATTGGACCCCAAGACTTGCACCTGCAGTCCCCCAGGTTCCCAGTCTCCGGCGTCAGACTGAGAGTGACACCATTGGCTTCCCTGTTTCTCAGACCTTCAGACTTGGATTGAGCCACACTACCAGCTCCTCTGGTTCTCCAGCTCTCAGATGGCATATTGTGGAACTCCTCAGCCTCCACCGTCACATGAACCAATCTCTCTAACAAATCCCCTGTCATCCATCTCTCTCTCTCTCTCTCTCTCTATATATATATCCTATTGATCTTGTTTCTCTGGAGAACCCTGAGTGATACGAGTGGCTACTACCTAATGGGCACTGTTCAGGAGGTGTACAGGTAGCCATGCCTATAACTCTTACAACAACCCTGTGAGATAGCATCTACAATCATCCCCATCGCACAGGGAGGTCAGTTGTTCAAGATGTCATGAATACTAAGTGGCATAGTTGGGATTCAACTCCTGGAGTTTGTCTTGGAGCCCACACTTTTAACGATGATGCGGTAACCTCTTGCTCTATTTACCAAGTCACTGACCAAATATCTAATAACTCAAAAAAGATGAGTAAATAGCTCAAGGCTTTATTTGGGTTATTTCATTTGATCCTCTATGACCCTGGGATGTAGGTCCTACTGTCATTATCTCTCTTTTACTTATGTGTGTAAAATGATGTTATGGTTATAGCAGAGGTCCCAAAATAATGGGCGCTCTGTTCCACCACCTTCCAAAACAAGGTGCTCGTTCATCGCAAAGAGGGTGCAAATCCCACTTCTGTCCAACAGGCTCTATGAAAAATACAAGAAGAGGTGAGGAGGCCAGATACTTTCAGAGAAAGATGTTGGAATGCTGTGCATTTGCTCACCTTCCCCTCCCCTGGGAATGAGGAGGGCAGAAGAGGAGGGGTGGGCAAATGCACAGCCTGTGGGGTGGCAGGGCAAAGAGACCAGGCGAGAGGACAGGTTCCTCCAGATGTGGGCCCTGCAAGAGGGAGTTGCTACCTAAGGCTGCTTTGAACTGTACTGGAGAGCACTTTTTTTTATTTTTATTTTTTTCAGTTGGAGTCTTACTCTGTTGCTCAGGCTGGTGCAATCTCAGCTCACTGCAACCTCTGCCTCCCGGGTTCAAGTGATTCTCCTGCCTCAGCCTCCCCAGTAGCTGAGATTACAGGCGTTCACCCCCACACCCAGCTAATTTTTGTATTTTTGGTGGAGACGGGATTTCACAGTGCTGGCCAGGCTGGTCTCGAACTCCTGACCTCAAGTGATCCATCTGCCTTGGCCTCCCAAAGTGCTGGGATTACAGGTGTGAACCACGGTGCCTGGCCTGGAGAGCACTTCTTGAGGGCTGGATGAGAACGACTGTGACTGCGGCAGAAAGGTTGAGGGAGGATTCAAATGGTGACAAAGCCCTTAGCCTGGTCTTTTTGCCATGATCCAGGTCAGAATGACTACATAAGTCTGGAATATTTGCAGGATTGTCTTAGAATTCATGCTTGAAAATCAATCATTCCAACATCTGGGATATCCTCTCTGCTTTATGTAGCATGATATGGGCTGGAATATTTTATTTTTATTTTTGAGACAGGGTCTTTTTCTGTTACCCAGGCTGGAGTGCAGTTGTGCAGTTGTGGCTCACTGCAGCCTTGACCTCCTGGGCTCAAGCAATCCTCCCACCTCAACCTCCTAGGTAGCTGGGACTATAGGCACACGCCACCATATCCAGCTAATTTTTTTTTTTCTGTTTTTTGTAGAGACAATGTCTCACTGTTACCCTGGCTGGTCTCAAACTCCTGTTTAAGCAACCCTCCTGCCTCAGTCTCCCAAAGTGCTGGGATTGCAGTTGTGAGCCACTGAGCCCGGAGTGTTTTACATTTAAAGCAGGGCATGTTCTGTAGTCTGTCAGGCCTTATTTGAATATAACTAAGAAAATGGGTGATATACTATTCATCCTAGAAAACTTTTTAAGCGTGCGTGGTATATTTACTGTGCTTCTCCTAAAAGAAACACTAGGTGGCAGTGTTTTTACTCAAATGTGTTCAGAAGAGACCCAAAAGGAAAAGGCTTTCCTCTTTCTGGAATATGAATCCCATTGAACCAGTAATGACCAACAAGGCAATCTACCTTCAATCAACCACCTGAACAGCCTAGGGTCAATATTACAACTCTAAATGCAGGGTTTAAATGCACACACACACGCACACACAATCATATACCCCAAAACCAGAATGCCCGAAATAATATCTGGGATAAATTGGAAAAAAAAAGTCTCTTGTCTCACCCACTTCCCAGCCCCATGCCTCATTTTTAGGGATGTTTCAATTTTTCCAATAAGCCCAATAAGATGAAAATGTTACTTTATTTGGCTAATTCAGTATACCATTATCATCCAAAAAAGAAAGTGCTAGGACTCTATTTTCTTTCCGTACTATCACCAGAAAGTGAAGCTCATTAAGTGCCGTTAGAGACAGAGGCTGCCACCTGGTGCCAAAGAGACACAAATAAAATTGAAAATTCACTGGTCATGGATTGGAGTCCCAAGGTTGAGTCAAATACAAGAGTATAGATTCCTTTAATTAAAAAAAAAAAAAAATCTCTGATGACCAAAAGACATTTTCTTTTGAACTAGCAGAGCTATGAAAGGATGAGAAATTTACAAACTATGTTCTCTCCTTGAGGAAAATATTTTATTTCTATAGCCAACCATTCTTGGTACTGGCAGAGTAGAAACTAATAGCGCAATAGATATTCTGTGTGTTGGTGCTCACAATGTTGTCTCCGCTTACTCAAAAAGTTGTGGTTTAAAAAGTAAGTTTAAAAAGAAATTTGGAAGGCGCATTTGCTACACACGCCCATAATATATGACTTTTAATTTATAATCGTATACATTAGCATCCCAATATGCTATGTATATTATAAGACATGCACAAAAATAGAAATTTTAACATGAGAGGATGAGATAAAAGTAAATATAGACAGAAGCTCTAATCCGGTCCATTGGATGGTCTTGCACACTCCTGAAGGACGGCATGGGTCACTTTGAAGTTCAATGGCCCTAATGCATCTAGTCACTAACATCTGGATAAGATGACAGATTTCATATGGGTATCTTGTCTTGCTACACAGCCCTGGGAGTTAGTGTAGGAGTTTTTGTTTGTTTACTCTGCTTTCCAATGAGGAATTGGCCTTTGAAAGATGCAATGACCTTCCTGAAGTACCTTTGGGAGGCAGGACCTTACAAGGGTTTCTTCTCCTGAAAGTCTCATTATTCACACAGTAAGCTATGTTAATTCTATTTTTTTTAAATTCCAATGTGTTTTTGAACCAGAACTTAAGTTCTCAGAAATACAAACAAAGTAAGAAGCATGAAGATGTGTTTCTGGACCTTGGCACAGATGAGTGTAAGCACTGTTCTTTTCGATTTTCAACACTTATTAAATAAACATTAGTGTTTAAAATTAATATTTTACAACTGAAAATATACATGAATAACTTTTTCTGTAAAAATGATATCATCCACCAGAAATAAAGCTTTTCTGGCTGTTATTCTCAACTCTGGTGCCCTCCTCCTCTTTCCCAGAAGTAACTCATTATCTCCATTCAGACCTTTTCCCATGAAATATATTTGTACCTATAGCAAAATACATATTGTTTTGATGGCTTGTGAAAATGTAAACAGTGTCAAATTATGTGCATTTTTCACCAACTTACTTTTATTCTTAAATGTTTGGGATTGTTTTCATATTTATTACAAACAAGCCTGCAATGCACGCCTTTATACAGGCCTCCTTTTGTATATCTTCCTCCACAAAGCTGCTGAGAAATAATTTGGAAGCACCATTTACAGAAAGGCCCATGTTTTCCTCGCTGATTTGAGACATTGCCATTAACATACACTAAATTTCTGTGTGGGTCTGTGGCAGGACTTTTCTGATGGATTGAACTCTTCTGAGTCCAAACCCGTTTTAATGATCACAGCCTTATAATCTGTCTTGACAACTGGCAGAGCAATTTGTTCTCTCTCAAGCTGTCTTGGCATATTCTTCCATATAAATTTTATAATTAGCTTGTCAAGTTCCATGAACAACTTTGAGATTTTGATTAAGATTATATCGCATTTGTAGATTAATCTGGGGTACGTTTGTAGCCTTACAATATTGAGAGTTTTCTTCCATGAGTATGATACTGCTGTCCATTTGTTTAAGACTTGCTTTATTTACTAGAGGTCTTATACAATTCTCGTTTTAGTTCTTTCTAGGTAGTTTTTTGTTGCTGCTGTGAATAGGATCATTTTAAAATAATTTTTGTTAAACATAGACATAGAAAAATTACTAATTTTGAGATATTTATATTGTTTCTAGCCACTTTACGAAACTCTTACTGGTTCCAAGACTTCGTCCTCCATCTCGACTGTAGTAGATGCTTCTTATGTCATGGTCCCCTGTGCTGCTGTGGCCATTGCTGCATCTTTACTTGCCCCCTCCCCTCCTCCCGGCAACCTCTGCCAATGTCTTCTTAGCTACTGCTGTTGCCATCTCCGTCACTGGAACACCAACAGTGACATTTCGTTTCTTCATCCGAACCCCCAATTCTTCAGATTATTGGAGACTAGGCTTCAAAAATGAAAGCTTTTTAAAAAAAAAATCTGGCTTTTTAAATTTTAAAGTAGCTTTCATTTCAGAAGGTTGATAAAACAATGTAATCTGTTACATACTATATATACCCAGTGTGCCTAAATACAAGACAACCTTGAACATGAGAAGATCTGCATTTTTCTTTTTCTTTTTTCTTTTCTTTTCTTTTCTTTCTTTTTTTTTTTTTTTTTGAGATGGAGTCTTGCTCTGTCGCCCAGGTTGGAGTGCGGTGGCACGATCTGAGCTAACTGCAACCTCTGCCTCCTGGGTTCAAGCAATTCTTCTGCCTCAGCCTCCCGAGTAGTTGGGATTACAGGCTCCTGCCACCATGCCAGGCTAATTTTTGTATTTTTAGTAGAGATGGGGTTTCACTATGTTGGCCAGGCTGGTCTCGGACTTCTGACCTTGTGATCTGCCTACCTCGGCCTCCCAAAGTGCTGGGATTACAGGTGTGAGCCACAGCACCTGGTCTGGATCTGCATTTTTCTAATGATAACATCCAAAAGTTTGGCTAATTCAAATACATTTATACATTTTAAAATGTATAATTAATGCCTACTTGTCACAGTTTTTATATGTATACTTCAAATATATTTGAGAGATGTCAGCTTGGAAATATTAAATATTCTGTTGTAAGATTTTATGACATGGTTTTATCTTAACTCATTTGCATCGTTAATATCAGTAACATCACTACAGCCATTGTTTTGGCGGGGGGAGGGGGATAGAGTCTCACTTCGTTGCCCAGGCTGGAGTGCAGTGGTGCGATCCCGGCTCACTGCAACCTCTGCCTCCCGGGTTCAAACGATTCTCCTGCCTCAGTCTCCTGAGTAGCTGGGATTACAGGCGCCTGCCAGCACACCCGGCTAATTTTTGTATTTTTAGTAGAGACGGGGTTTTGCCATGTTGGCCACGTGGGTCTTGAACTCCTGACCTCAAGTGATCCACCGACCTCGGCCTGCCAAAGTACTGGGTAACAGATGTGAGCCACCGTGCCCAGCCTACAGCCACTTTTTGCAGCAACTTTTCACATCACCTTCACTTCTAAGTGGTTTGACAAACAATATTACTTGAATTGATAAATGATGCAGCCACTGGAAATTGTATTCCCCAAGATAAGTATTGTTTGTAATAACATCAGGGTTTTTACATTCTTCATGCAGTAGTATATTTATGATCTTCACAGCGTAACTACTTAATATACTTTTCATGTAAACTTTATTGAACTATAACACATATTAAAAAGTTTATAAATCTTACATGCATGGCCTGATGAATTTTCAGTGAACATGCTCACGTAGCAAGCAACTGGATGAAGAAAGATAGCATCACTAGTACTCTCTCCTGCCATGCTCCAATTGCCTCTCCCTCAGAATGCCCTCCCCCAGCCCCCTCCATTGCCTTGCTATGTGTAACACCTCCTGACTTCAATATGAATCAATTTTGCCTGGCCTAGAATCTGATATAAAATGGCACCGAGTTATTTATATAGCAAATAATTTGGTGTCAGGATTCTTTCACTTCAGATTATGGCTGAGACCCCATCCATGTTGCTGCATCCAGTTATAGTGTTCATTTTATTCATGTAGAATATTCCATCGTATGAATATGCTCCAATTGTACTAATTCTGTTATAGATGGACATTCAGGTTATTTCTAGATTTTGGCTATCATGAATGGTGTTGCTCTAAATATTCTCATATAATCATAATGTTCCTGTTAAGTACACAAACATGCATTTAAAGGTTATAGGAGACGTGCCAAGTAGGGTCTGAAGCCTCACCAGACCTTAGCAGTTTGCTAAGGTTGAACTAGACTTCAGCGGACCCTGCCAGTGTGCACCTTATTAGCGGTATAATTCAGGTCACCATGTATCCTTATCAACTTGTGGGATTTTCCATTGTCTGAACTTTAGCCATTCAGGTAGGTGTGTAGTTTCATTTCATTGTAGTTTTTATTCATATTTCCCCAGTCTTATTAAGCACATTTTCATGCATTCATTAGCCATATTTGTCCTATTTTGTTAAGTACAAAATTTTTTTTGCCAAATTTTGTGTTTTTAAGAATTTGTGAGAGTTCTTCATGCATTCTAGATACAAGTTATTTGTCAGATATATGTATTGCAAGCATCTGCATCTACTTTGTGGCTTGTCCTTTCACTCTCGATGGTGGTAGTTTTACAGTATTACGTTTCTTCAAGAACATAATCTTCACAAGGGTGTTACACTGAACATAACCCAGGAAATGTCAGATTCCTTTACCTCCTTTTATACCTGATTGTCAGGTGACTTCTAGAAACACTCTAAAGAAGCATTGGGAGTTAATGTTTAGGTTATTTATTATTAATTAGGTCACTGAGATGGAACCTTACAATGTAAGAGACATTGAGATTGAACTCTTTCTAATTGGGGAAACTTATGTTACATTTAGGCATTGATAAGGACTCATCCCTCCCCAGGCCAGCATTTGCAGCACAAGAAAGCAAGCTCAAATGTATTGGTTTATTATCCTCAACAGTCATTTCTGTGTTTTAACTAAAGGTCTTTCTCTTTACCAACATTAGCTATTTTGTCAGCAATTACTTAATGAATATTTAAATATTTTGCATTTACCATGCAAAAAAGCAAAGCAACTATTTTCTTACAATGATAAACTAACTTAGCTAAGTTACGGTCCCCTGTTATTCAAATACTAATCTAGGTGTTGCTATGAAGGAATTTTGCAGATACAATTGAAGTCCCTAATCAACTGACTTTAAAGAGGAAGAGACAATCCAATGGACCTCACTTAATCTGAAGGCCTTAAAAGCAAGACTGAGGCCTTACCAGGAGAGAAGAAATTCCTCCTATGGACAACAGCTTGAGCCCATGTGCAGAGTCCATCCTGCTTCTGCCTGTCCCTTCCTGACTGCTGCTCTATGGATTTTGGACTTGCTTAGCCAGCCCTCATAATCAGGTATGCCGATTCCTCATTTTTTTTTTTTTTAAATCATAATGTATATATTTCCTACTAGTTTTGTTTCTCTGGTGTAAACGTCAATTTCAAATGATCTTAGGGACAATACAATTGTTTTTCTTCACAGATAAATCACCGGCATGTAAAACGTTTATGAATGATCTTCCTTATTAGAAGACATAAGACTGTTTAGATGACAATCATTTTGTGTATAGCTCACTCTAGGGCTCAGCCTTGACTACTGATATTTAAATAATACTAATTTTATAACTTTAAGAACCTAATGTCATTTTCTTCAATTACCATAATATGCATTCCTATTGAATGTTTAAAATTTATTTTTTAACAGAAAAAATATATATTTTTAAAGCAGCCAGGCTTTACTGGCTTCTATCATGTTTTACTGGCTTTTATCACACTTCAAAAAGTTTGTCTAATAAGTTCTTAAAGAAAAACAATTTGGTATTTACAGAGACATTACTTTTCTTGGTGAGCTCACCAAGTTAAATCTCTGCTTGCGACTACGGGAAAATATTCATGTTTACAGTAACATGAAATTAATGTTTCCTTGTTTAGCCAGTTTCAGATTGAATCTTATTTCTTGAGAGCCTCAATACACCCAAAAACCAATGTTCACAAATATATTAGGCTCAATAGGTAAGAAAAGATAATCTGTCTTCTAATATCCCACAAATAGCTGTGTAATGATGGGGAATTCATTTAACCTTTCTGAGCCTACCTCCTTATTCTGTAGCTAACAGTTATGAAATACCCACTAGAAATCAAGCACTTGCTAGACACTAGAGATACAACAATGAACATGACAAAGACAGTCCATGTTTTCAGAGGCTTAAAGTCTGGAAAGGTGAGGAGTCTGGGCTAAATTATTTTTTTTTTTTTTTTTTAAGACGGAGTCTCACTCTGTCGCCCAGGCTGGAGTGTGGTGGCACCATCTCGGCTCACTGCAAGCTCCGCCTCCCGGGTTCACGCCATTCTCCTGCCTCAGCCTCCCGAGTAGCCGGGACTATAGGCGCCCGCAACCATGCCTAATTTTTTTTTTGTATTTTTATTAGAGACAGGGTTTCACCGCGTTCACCAGGATGGTCTCGATCTCCTGACCTCACGATCCGCCTGCCTTGGCCTCCCAAAGTGCTGGGATTACAGGCGTGAGCCACCGCGCCCGGCCGGGCTAAATTACTTTTAAGTCTTTCTGTTCTGGAGTTACTATTCTATACTTCAAATAGGATTACATTCATATTCTATGACCTGGGATTAATACAAGAATTTCCAAACGACACTGACAAAGCTATAGAGCATTAAAGATTTCCTATGTGAACACTTGTAAAATAACTTTTAACATCAGAAGTAGGTTTTATATCTTTATTCAGAGGAGATTCAACTATAGAATAAAGCCCTTTTAGCATTACAAAATCCAATGATTTTGAACTTTTTTTTTTTTTTTTTTTTTTTGCTCAGCAATACAGTTGCATTTTGCTTTTATAATCCTGAAGAGATTCTCTTATTTGGAGTTTTTTATGCATTCAGGTATTTAGCATGATGTCTGATGTGGTCAGTAATAAAGGTTGCAATGAAGTAGTAGCTATGATCATAACCCTAGAAGACAAAGAGATGATAAGACATTTATCTACCATTCAGAAACATCAATATTAGGAACATTAAATATATCTCTAAGATCATTTAATTTGCTTACAAATAGTCATAACATTAAGGAAGTATGAGGAAGGTTTAAAATTAAATTAAGGTTATCATATTTGTACTTTAACATTTTCACTGTACATTAAAAGAGCAGCAAAAATATGAAGGAAAACTAAACACTCTGCCTAGCTTCTAAACATAGCCTAACTTCTAAATGCTGCCATTAATATGTAAAGAGAGGAAGTAACACATTAATTAAATATGCAGAGTAGACATGTCATATCAACACTGTAGAGTACATTAAATATGTAGAGTAGACACTATCATATCAACCAAGATGAAAAGAATCAGGATTTAGAGACCTTAGAAACATGGGCAAGACATTTCAATTCACAAATGCAGCACATCAATAAGTCAGTGACTATTAAAATACAAAATAAGCACACAAACAATATAGAAAAAGAACACAAAAATGCCCAAATGTTCTATCATTGTTGGGAAGTCAAACATCAGCCATCATAAATCATGTTAAGAATTCCTCCTACACAGTAAATGCATGTCATATCTTTATTTGAGGAGAAAGGAATAATTCATTAAGTGCTGACATCCCTTAGCAATATATCAAATTAGGTAAAAAGTCAGTAAACCTTTAGAAAACTACATGAAATTGAGAAAAATGTAATGTGCTAAGCAGTTAAGTTGAAAGAGATTTCTATCTATCCAGTCATTTAAAACCATTGTTGTAGGTAAATGGAGACATAATCCCTTTCTGGTGACTCTGACACCTGTTCTGAGTATAAGATAAAAAATAGTCTTCCAAAAAAAAAAAATAATAAAGTATTAAGGTGGTTAGAATTTTCACTTTTTTTTTGTTGCTGTTGTTCAACTTTTAAGTTCAGGGGTACATGTGCTGGATATGCAGTTACATAAGTAAATGTGTGCCATGGTGGTTTGCTGCTCAGATCAAGCCATCACCTAGGTATTAAGCTGAGCATCTATTAGCTATTCTTCCTGATGCTCTCCCCAACTCCCACCGCCCTTTGGCAGGCCCCAGTGTGTGTTGTTGCCCTACATATATCCATGTGTTCTCATCATTCAGCTCCCGCTTGTAAGTGAGGGCATCTAGTGTTTGTTTGTTTTTTTTTTTTTGAGATAGAGTCTTGCTGGAGTGCATGATCTTGGCTCACTGCAACCTCCACATCCCGGGTTTAAATGATTCTGCTGCCTCAGCCTCCTGAGTAGCTGGGACTACAGGTGTATGCCACCATGCCCAGCTAATTTTTTTTTGTATTTTTAGTAGAGACGGGGTTTCACCATCTTAGCCAGGATGGTCTCGATCTTCTGATTCCGTGATCTGCCTACCTCAGCCTCCCAAAGTGCTGGGATTATAGGCGTGAGCCACCATGCCCGGCCTGGTATTTGGTTTTCTATTCCTGCATGAGTTTGTTGAGGATAATGGCTTCCAACTCTATCCATGTCCCTGCAAAGGACATGATCTCATTCCTTTTTATGGCCGCATAGTATTCCATGGTGTATATGTACCACATTTTCTTTATCCAGTCTATCATTGATGGGTGTTTGGGTTGATTCCATGTCTTTGCTATCGAATAGTATTGAATAGTACTGCAGTGAACATATGTGTGCATGTATCTGTATAACAGAATGATTTATATTCCTTTGGGTAGATTCCTAGTAATAGGATTGCTGGGTCAAATGGCATTTCTGCCTCCAGGTCTGAGGAATCACCACACTATCTTCTACAATGGTTAAACTAATTTACACTCCAGGTGGGAAGAACTTTCTAAGGGTATCAAACACCAGATAATTTATCTCTATCTACAATTAAAATACAAGGTTGAATATACTGAAAGAAATGAAAGTCTAACAAAGATTTTTTTTTTTTTTCCCAGTTTTGAACTAGTGAATGGTCACTGATGGGAAAAAATGGGAATTTTTCTAAGCACCTAAGAAATAAAAATAGAGCTAATAAAAATATCACTGATGCTTCAGAGAACAAGGCAAATCCTCAAGGTTTTGATGAATCAGTAAATGTTCTCAATCTCTCCCTTCCAGAGAGGTATTAAATGTTTATCTTGGGAACAGCAGTTAATAAAAAGTTCTAGTGTAAGATCAAGGTAACTTAAGTCTTCTAAAGCAATCTGTCTTCTATCATGGAAGTAAATGTGACAGGAATGTTGTCAAAATTAAAGCTGAGCCTCGTAATTACTTGGTGTCATGTCTCTCAATGATTAGACTAGTCCCAGCTGGCTAGTTAAATTTAGAGCTAAATTACAGTTTCCTATATAAAAAAGAAATGTAAAGAAAAGCATTTTCCATCCATATAATTCTTGAATTGTTAAGAAGTTAAACAGGCCTGGAGTTTTAGGTCACAAAACCCGTAAAATGTACGAAGTATTATCTGCCATTTTTCACAGATCAAAAGATGGATCTGATAGAAAATGGGTACAGATGCAGGGAAACAGATACCTCAAAAGACATAAGACATGTGTGACCAAGTTCCAATGTAACTGAGTATGCCACATTTTTATCCTTAGTTTCTTGTGTGTTAAGAGCCATCGGACACATATGAATAGCCATCATTATTATTAGAGAAGTCCCAAGGTAAACCCAGGAATATATTGCAAGACAAGACATCTAAAATCCAAAACAAATGACCATAAGCTCCATAATGATAAAGATTCACCTATATGAGAAAGAAGAAGATGCCTGCCATTGAGGGCTCAAGAATTTTTAAAAATATCAACAAAAAGGCAATAGAACACATTTGAACTATTGGTATCCTGCTGAAGTTATACAATTTGAGCTAACTGTATCATCCCTGACTAGGGATTCTGTTTATCAGTCTTATTAAATGGGGATGGCTTCTTTAATTAAATTCTTTGACGAATGAGTTGGTATGATATGTTAAGCAGCTTGTGCAAATGCCTATGTTTAGTGACACTTGAAGGGGCCTTTTCTCCTCTACCTCACACTTTAAATGGAAAATCCTTGGTAGCAAAACTCTGACTCCTGGAGTATAAAAATAAATGAACACATTTCATTCTTTCATTCTTCACTCAACTCTCAAAAAGGAAGCACTGCTCCAGCAGCTATGATGGATGTTTATCCTAACAGGCAGTGTTTTCTTATATATTTTCCAGACCCAATTAGAAAAGCTTGGATAAGAATCCCCAGGTTATTAAATCTTTTCAGTGTATAAGGAGGAAGACTTTGCACTGTATTCATTTAACAAGTATTGAGAGTCTCTGTGCTAGATAACTATGCTAAATAAGCATTGGATACAGAGATGAATGAGAGATCTCTACATTTCTGGGATTCTCTGCCATGTTCTTACTCTTCTCCAACAGGCCGACGCAGAGGCTAAAATAGCCTCTCAATCTTCAAAAAGGTCCTGAGCCTTAAGGAGGTAGTATAGCCTCTCCTTCTATTTCACAAAAAGAGAATACTGTTTCTGGAAACTTCTTCATAGTGTAACTCCAGTAACTAAAGATAAGACATACTAGGCCCTTCTTTTTCAGACTAAGATTTGATCTTTGTACACTAGATATCAGAATTCTGTTATCTAGTATTTTTTTTTTAAATTTAGATTGCCTGAAGCCAAAATCGAAAAAGAAAAAATTATATAAACAGCCAAATAAGTATCTATGGTCACATAGCTAGCAAGTGTGGAACCAGGACTGGAACTAAGGCTATTTAACTGCAAATACTGTCCTGCTGTCATTTATCAAGCCATTTTCAGGCAGCATGATGTGCTCCTGAGGAGCAAAGGAATGGAACTAGAGAAATAATTCCAACAACCAAATAAGTTATCCCCAAATAAGTATCCCCAATAATAATAACCAAATAGCATCCCCAATGCACTAACCCCTCCCTCTAAAATTTTTTTTTGACATTCGACAGAGTATAAATGTAATTTGTGGGCATTTAACACCATTAAAAAGAGGTAAAGGAATGAAATTGGGTAAATCATGTGCATGATTGTAATTACTTTCTTTCTTCTCAGATCATTTATTTATATATATCCCCTATTATTTTCAGCTTATTTTTCACAGCTTCTATCCCACAAGAAAATACAGTTATACAATACTTGTAATCAAATGATAAAGTAGGTGATAAAACTCTCGGACCCAAGGTAATCTTGGGTCAAAGCTGGTGAGAAAATCTGAAAGTAGACTCTCTGGAGCCACTACTTAGGCATGTTCATTCAGTTGTTGATTCAATTACAACGAATCTAAAGGAAATCTGCTTCAAGCTGTGTAGTTCACTCTTAACCTGATCATGCTGGAAGTAAAGTGAATAGCAAACTGCACCTGAATTCAAGATTGTGACTCTGGTGCTTTGAATACTTTCTTACTTTTTAGAAGAATTGAATGGTTCGTCTTAACTACTCATTAAGTATAGCCAACTATGTGTTCTAGTTGCTTGGGATACAGGCATTTTAGAAACAAATAAGTTGACTTATTTTTCCCTCCAAGAATGTCATCATGTTCTAACTCTGCTGTTTTTATAACAAACTTGAGAGATTTTCAGACTTTGTTGGCAAGCAGAAACATTGTAGAAACAACAGAAATTTTGGGCACAGTCTTTGGGGAAGCAAATTAGGTATCCAACACGGGTACTGCCAAGAAATTAAGGTCATTTGGAAAAAACATGGTTTGGTATGCACTTAGAGCTATAGTTACTGCAGTTAAACGTATTACTATATTTATAGTCAAATTCGTATTTGGATTTCTCAAGGCTGGTTGTTGACCTAAAATTTAATTGTGATGGTAAATGTTCAAATAAATCTGAAACAAAGTTCTATTACTCAAGGATGGACACTAAGAGACAACAAGGTATATATAATGTATTAGTTTTTGACATTTTCTCACACTATATATATATATATATATATATATATATATATTTATTTATTTCACATGTGCAAAATATCTCTGTAAACAGGAAGACTGCCCAGATGCACAATTTCTCCTTGTGCTAGCTCTAGTTCCATTCCTTTGCTCCTCAGGAGCACATCATGCTGCCTGAAAATGGCTTGACAAATGACAGGAGGACAGTATTTGCAGTCAAATAGCCTTAGTTCCAGTCCTGGTTCCACCACTTTACTAGCTATGTGACTTTAGACAAGCAGGTTACTTCTCTGGGCCTGTCTCCTCATTTGTAAAACATATGGACAGGAAAGAAATGATATCTCATTTGGTGGTGTAAGAATTAACAATGAGTTAATGCTGTGAAAGCATTTTACAAACTGTAATGTACCACATTACACAGTGATCTAGATTTATTTGAACATTTACCATCATAATTATATTTTAGATCAATGTGCCTGACACATTATCCTTAAACATGAATAAAATTTTATTTAAAAATCATGATCATGTATAATTTTCAGTGCTCATTTTTCACTCTAAAATATTTTAAATTATATTCTGAAGCTTATGAATTTTTCTTAAAAATAAAAGCAGAATTTCCTTAATTAGGACTATAGTAGCAAATATAGAATTAGGTGAGTAGTGGACGATCAAAAATATTTTAGTTAAAAAAAACTTGCAAGCCCATTGGGATTCAGCAATTATTCTTAAACAACTAGAAATATCAAGTAGCACAACGTATAGATTAGTATGCAAGTCAAATAATATAAAGCACATGTGTGATAAATAATACTTAACTTCTGAGACTAAAATATGTAGTAATGTAGACTAAAATAAGGAGTAATAGGGGTAGATGTTTGTCCTTTACTACTACTGCAGCAAAGGTATCTGTGTAAAGAAAGATGTATGCGCTAATGTTGAAGATTAATCATCATTCAAGCATTAAACATCTTGTTATTTACTGGTTTGATGGAAAACAATATTTTTCACTGCCAAAAGCTTTCCTATTTCTATCAAATTTAGTGTTAGATATAATTAATTTTATAGGCAGGCTTTCACTTCAAGTGTCTGAATATAATTAAAAATTTACTAGAAGTAGCATTTTATATTCTAAAATAAAGTTAAGAAAATACCACAGAATCGTAATTTTTCATAGTTACATTATCTAGATCAAGCTAAAGTTTCCTAATACTTGCCTCTTGTAATCGAAAAACAACGGGGATTTTCTTTTCTGTACAGGCAGCTATGAAGTTATCAGGGAGTAACTGTCCATCTAAAAGAAACTGGTCATCTTTTCCTTGATCAATTAGTATGTCCAGCTGAGATCCTGGATAGGATTTCACAAGATAGGTAGCATCATATGCCTGTAAAAAGAGAAGTAACATTGAAAAATAAATTCAAAGATATTCTTCATGAAATACTATACTAGTATCAAACAGAAATTTAAAGTTATTTAAGCTCTTAGGCCGATTAAATCAGAAATATGCTTTTAAGTTGGTTCAAAACCTGACTTGCCAGGCTTTTATTTACAAGGTCTTTGGAATTCTATTTTCTAATAATAGTCTCTTCCCTATTTTCAAGCAGTCCTAGACTAGTGGCAAGAATCCCATACCTCAGGCATTCTTCACAAAATGGCCTTTTTCCTTCTAAACCTTTAATATTCTTAATCTCCTCTTGACTCCAGTAAGAACATGATTTTTTTCTTCATAACTCCTTCCACAAATTGGAAATTAGAAGCTTCTTCTAACTCCATGATCTTTTTCCAAATATTCTCTATTTCAGATAATCTTTTTTTTTTTAAATGTCTCTTCTTTATGGCTCTAATTCCAGACATAAATACATTCAGCCTTCTTTTCACCAAACCTCTGCTATCTACATAAGCTTTCGGAAAGACCTGGTATGAATAATCTGAATCATATCAACGTCATCTCAAATTTATTATCTGAGGAGCTGCCACTAGTTACAATTTTATGTTTTATCATCCACCTTGAAATATTCTTAATTATTCATATATATTCATTAACCACAACTTTTATACATTGACCAAGACAAATGACCATGAAAAGATTTGTCTTCTAAGTATCCTGCTTTTGAAGACTCTATTTCCTTTCATCTTAAAAGAGTGGGGTCTGACTTGTTCTAAATTCTATGATTTCATAATTCTACATGGTTTCCTGATTTCAATCATAAATTCAATAATACCTTAAACACAACATAATTAAGACAGTAAAATGTACTGTCACTTGGAGAAAAGTACATTATCTAGATTCCTTTTTAGGTCACCTGTACCTCTACCTCTCACCTTCTCCCTCCAGTTAGTTGGTCTTTTACCCAGTTCTTCTGTTAGACCATAAGCCCCTGGTGGATGTGAAAGGGTCACCATTTTCGTGACAAAACAGCTCAGAACTTAGCATAGACTTTGTACCTGATGAAGACTCAAAACACTGATGTATATACAATGTCATTTCTCAAAGAACCTAATCCTAAATCATTTCTAGCATTCTTCAAATGTAATAAAAATTCAAGCCTAAACAAAACTGTAATCTAGTTACTAAAGGATAAACCCTTTATTTAGTTAGAATTTCAGTAATCATCCTTAAATAAAATTTGTTAGAATTTCAGTAATCATCCTTAAATAAAATAAGGGTTCATGTAGGAATGAACCCTGAACACAGAACTATACTTTAAATACTTTAAGACAAACAAGTTGTATTTTTTTATCCATTCCAGTATTTTCTGCTTATTAACAATGCACATGATGATGAGTTCATTTGCAAAGTATTCAAACTCTTGGTGGAATTTGTAAATGGCCCATTTCTGCATAAGAGTAAAATGGTTCTCAGGTAAAAGGGTCATTTTTATTTCCACTTGAAAGCACCTGTTTGCATGCTTGAAAAAGTAATCTTGCTGTAGGAATGTTCACATAAATGACATAACAAAGTATCTATTTTTAAAGACTCTTATGTCTGGAATTTAAAATTGAGATCTGAAATGCTGAATTTTGAAAAAAAAATACACAAAGTAATTTAAAAAGCCAGGCTTCTTTGCTTCTATTACACAACTGAGCATAAAATTAGTAAGAGGCAAGTCCAAATTTAGTAACACAGGTTGAACATCCCTAATCCAAAAATCCGAAATCAGAAATGCTCCAAAATCTGAAACGTTTTGAGTATCTACATGATGCTTAAAGCTCATGCTCCAAGGAAATACTCATTGTAGCATTTTGAATTTTTAGATTAGGGATGCTCAACCTGTAATATGTGGTATTTTTTTGGTTATGTTAATTTAGAAGTTATGTTAATTGAGAAATAAAAATATAAATTAACCATTAGTAGAAAAAAAATGTAGCCCCAGAATATCTGCCATGATTCAATACAATTAGAAAGTAGGGTTTTTTGTTGACATATATATATACATACATATATCTTTTGCTAAGTTGTCTCAGCTCTAGAGCCCTAACTTGAGCAGGGAAGGAATATAACGTCTGTGATATGTCCAGCCTTTTAAACAAACTTGAAACTTAATGAGTATTAAGATAGTCATTCAGTACCTACCTTCCATTTACTTTGATCTGTTCCCAAATATCCACTAAAGGCTTTTTTGCCCCAGGGACAGAGTACAGGGTTGCAAATTGGAGCAAATGCTGACACAGACTTCAGAAACAAAAGAAATTTAAAAACAAGTTATATTTTGCTAAATTAAATATGAATAGATATTTGCAACTTACTTAAAAATATAGACTTTACTTGCAACTTGCTTAAAAATTCTGACTTGCCACGAAAACCCTGTGAACAATTTTCCTTTTGATATATTGCTGGCTTAGATTGCAGGCCTTTCCATAATACATCTTTTGTGTATTCTATTAAGAGAGCTAATAAATATAGTTGCTAAAATAATGCAAAACAATACATTGTAATTTAATTAAGATACAAACAGAAGTCTATGTTCAGTGTTTCTGCTTTTTTAGCACTGAAAATTAATCTATAGTAATATAAAACAGTTGATGCTTACCTTAGTGAACATGTTACTAAATCTGACACACGATTTCTCTTAAACAGTATCAACAAAGCAGTGAGCAATGCCTTTCAATATGACAGAATTTTTAATACACCTCTGTGTTCTATACAATGTTCTTTTTCACTGGATGAGATGCAGAGATGGGATCTCTCAACTTCAGAGTACTCATCAATGTAAATGTTTAGTGGTATCTACTAGCTTTTTTAAAGGACAAAAAAATCAACTAAGTTTGCTTTTCTACCTCAGACATGATAAATAGACTGCCTTAAAAAATGGAAATAAAAATGCTTACTTAGAAAGTCCACTGTCATGCCATGAATTAGTAAAACTTCATAATAAAACGTACCAAAAACAAAATATTTGATGCCACAGCAAGAAACTGCTATGAGAAACATTTTCATTTCTCAGTAGCACACCTAAAATAATCAAGAAGTTCTTCCTAAGAGGAGGAAATGAATTAAACCAATCTTAAGGGCATGAATAGCCCTGCAAATTTAAAGGCAGAAGAAATTTTAAGATGCTAGTTGCTCTAACAGTTCCTTGTTCAACTCTTGTAACATGCTGTTCTGCACAGTATGACAAACTACATATGGTAGTTAATTCAAATTTGACTCTGGGAAAGGCTGAGAGTGATGTTTTTTAATCAAGCTGCATTTCAATTTTCATTAGAGGCATTAAGAACAGAATTCTTAAGCTTCTACAAATCATATCATTTACCTCAGAAAATCAAAGTCAACTTTACAAAGATATTCCTGGTAAGAATATAAATGATAGATCCTGCCACTGTAACATTAATCAGTAATAATAACCTTTAGGGGAAAAAAGTGTGTTCCAAACTACAGTTGGAATAAAAACAATTAAAGGAGAAGCTACATTTTATAATACTTTTAGCAGGCCAAAAAGAAGGCACTCTTGCTGAATTCCTATGCTTCTGATTCTGTAGCTTATACTCTATGGTCAAATTAAATACCCACCCATCAAACACCCCAAAGTTCTCAACACTAGAAAGTTTAGTTCCAACACTAACAATATTATAATTTTACTCTTTGAAGGTTCCTAATATTCAAGAGAAATATTTATCACTAGAAGTTTAGATAACCTTACTTTGTATTTTCCAGGATTTTTCAAAGCACAGATCAGAGCTCCATGGCCTCCCATGGAGTGGCCAAAAACAGACATCCTTTGGGGATCCACTGGAAAATTGGCATTTATGAGTTGGGGAAGCTAGAAAAAATATAATAGTGTGACAAAAGATATCAAAGAAAATAAGTTCAGACATTTTCAAAGTTATATAAAATAATTACACAATCAATATTGCCAAATCATAATCTTACAATGGTTTGAACTAGCAACAATGAAAATAAAACAAAACTAAATCCTCAGGTAGACCATGGTTACTAATATATCTCTGGGAAATATATTGTACAGATTTCTTAGAAAACACTTTAGGAAGGTGAAGCAGAAAGAACCTTTAAAATGTTCTTAAGTTTTGACTTAGTAATTTCACTTTTTGGAATATATTCTCAGGAAAAGTCCTTAGGGAGATATTCACAAAGATAATCAATGCAGTCATATTTATTAGGGTAAAAATAGATACAAAACCATAAATATCCTATAAGAGGAAAAAGTAAATTATGGCATATGACAGAATATTATGCCATTATTAAAATTAGAACACTGGAAAATATTTTTAGATATAACTTTAAAAAAGAACAAAATAAAAAAAGTTTAGAATTATGTGAAAACTAGTCATAGAAACAGTCTGGAATATATCAAAACATAAGTGTTTTGGGGGCGTAACAGAATTATGGGTAATTAAAAACTTACATTATCGTTTCTAAGTTTTTATGGTATACATATTAACAATGAAGATCATATAAAATTTAGAAAATGCATAAACAGCATACAAATATTATTAATAGAAGTAATGCTTTACCACTTATGTTTTCTAACTAACCCTTGGCTTATCACTATAAAATACATCCAAATGAACCAGCTGCCAGGCAAATTAAAGGTTTTCTTCATACACCATTTTCTTGGTTATTCTGGGTAGTATAAACAGGTCTCAATATATAATGATTAAATCCTTTAATTGTACTTAGTGTTAATTTAAATTGCAGTAAGTAGGACTATAGTACTAGTAAACTTTGGAATTCTTACTAATAACTTTTATACCCTAGTTTAAAATCCTCAGGATTGTAAGGACTTTATGTTCAAAATCAAACTCTCGGCAGTCATCAGTTAATAATTACAATACAAATTAAATTACCTCCTCCGTGACATAAGAGTACATTCTGTAGTTGGTTTTCCAAAGATCTTCAGTAGCATCAACATAAAATCCAGCACCAGTGCCAAAGTCCCAGCTCTCATCTTCTCCTTTAATATTGCAGCCACCTATCACAAGAAACAATCTTGTGGTTTCATCTGCTCTGTAGTAATGGCCCATGTTTAATAACACACTTTTGGATCAATCTGCAAGTCCATTTGCATGGGAACTGTTCACCAAATGTTGTGAACTCTCTGCCTTTTGGAGTACATGATAGGATTATACTTCCTGCTCCTCTTGCTCTTGAAAGGGGCCATGTGACTCGTTCTGGCCAATGAGGTAAGAAATGACCTTCCAAGCCGGAGTATTCAGCTGCCAAGGTAAGGCAAACTAACTTTCTTTGTTGATGAAGTTTCTTTCTTATGTACTCTGAACGTATGCTTCCTTATTCTGGTTTACCTGTCAAAAGGACTGATACCTTCTTTTTATCTTTGAGAAATGTGTTGTGATCCCTTCCCTGATGACCCTCTCTCACTACCAGCACTTTTAAAATTCTCTTTACAAAGGAGTGGGGAGGGAGATGCTTGTGTTCAACTCACTATCTTGAACTGAAAATGTTTTCTAATATGCTTTGTTAATGGACTCATTCCATCACATTTCCTATCTATCCAACCTCCACTGGAATTTTCTTATGTTTCTTTTTAACTTGTTACATTTTATTTTATATACTTGCATGTGGTTAAAATCAACCATTGGGATTTTGAATTACAGTAACACGTAATTTGAAGACATGACCTTGTCTTAAGATTCATTTTATCCATCTAGAAACACAGCATTTTCCCATTTATTAAAGTCTTCATTTATGATAACAAAATTTTACAGTTTCCTTTTTATATATCTTTCTATTTTTCAAGTTTATTCCTTGGTATTTTATATTTTTGATGCTATTTTGAATTAAATCTGTTATTATATTTCTAACCAGATACGCCTTGTTTTTGTATAATACAGCCTGTGAAAGGAAATATAGTACTTGCCAGGCCAGCCATATAACTTCCCTAGTTTTACTGCCATTTAAATTCTATTTCCTGAAACTTCTAGAGTCATAAAACAAGTTTTAACTGTCTGATGCATTGAGTTCTCACATATTTGATACTTTCATTTCTCTAATATAAATATTCAAATCATTTATACCAAAACTAATACTTGTTTAACTGTATGGCTGATGTTAATAGAGATGAAAAAAGATGTAATTATCATGCAACAAGACATTATACCTCTGGAATAGAAAAATAATTTCCTCTGCATTACACATTAGTATTTTGACAGTAGTACCAGTATGACATACGAATTGAGTTGCTCAGTCTCTGCTTTGAAGTATCTTAATCTGTACAATGGGAATAGCAAAACTACCCTCTTTCATAAGAGCCATGTCATGAGTAAAACTCAATGAGGAAAAGGTATAGCATGGTATTTTGGAGTCATGATGCCACTTGAAAGGTTAATAGAGATAACAGCAAAAATATAAAACGAATTGTATAATGTATGTATCATACCACTTATAACACTCTTAAAGATTTAGATTTTTATAAAGGATATCTGGACCACAAACACTTACGAGGGCTGGTATCTGGAGCAATGACAACAAGACCATGTTCTGAAGCAGCTTGATGATAACCAGATTTTGATATAAAATTTTGTTCTGTGCAAGTTAAACCTGAAGATAAAAAATATTGTTATTGGGCACACATGGACATAAAGATGTGTACCATTAGCATTGGGGACTATAAGAGCAGGGGGAGAGGGAGACAGACAAGGGCTGAAAAACTACCAATTAAGTACTATGTTCACTACTTGGGTGATGGACTCATTCACCAAACCTCCATGTCACGCAATACGCTCATATATCAAACCTGCACGTGTACCCCCTTAATCTAAAATAAAAGTTGAAATTATTAAAAATAAATTATCTCATGCTATATTGTGAATGGTTTATAAGCTTTAAACTTTTTATAATACAGGAAAACAAGCTCACTTGATACCATTAAAAATATTTTTTTGCTTTAGAAATAATTTTGAGTAAGACACTAAAATTCACTTTTTTACAAAATTTGTAATAGTATTAACCTAAGAACTGTGTTAGGTTAAGTGATCCCATAACTGTCCTTTTAAAATCACTTATTGGCCGGGCACGGTGGCTCACGCCTGTAATCCCAGCACTTTGGGAGGCTGAGGTAGGTGGATCATGAGATCAGGAGATCGAGACCATCCTGGCTAACACAGTGAAACCCCATCTCTACTAAAAATACAAAAAAATTAGCTGGGCGTGGTGGTGGGCACCTGTAGTCCTAGCTACTTGGGAAGCTGAGGCAGAAGAATGGAGTCAACCTGGAGGCGGAGCTTGCAGTGAGCCGAGATTGTGCCATTGCACTCCAGCCTGGGCAAGAGAGCAAAACTCCATCTCAAAATAAATAAATAAATAAAAAATAAATAAACCACTTACTAAAGTTTCAATTACTAAAATCCTTCAGACCAGCAGTGTTTGGGAATTCAGAAATTTTCAAACTATAGATTGACAATATGGTGCATATGCCCAATATTAAAACAACCCCAGTGAAGTGTTATCAAATATGCTAATTAAACATCACACTATTCCTGCACCAAAACATAAATATTCACAGTAAATAAGCAAATACGATGGTCTTCATAATACAAATATTTTTTTTTATATACAGATAGTTCTCAGCAACAAAATTTAGCTTGATCATCTTTGTATTCTTCACTGAACTAAAAAGAGAGTAATGGTGACCATATGCCATCCTTAAATTGAGTTTTAGCCTCAGTTTTTAGAAGTTTCTGTTATTTTTCCTAGCTCCATGCTTTTCAGTCATAAGACAGAGGAGATGACTTAATTCTTTTACTATAGGTATCTAATACTATAATGATGTGAGAATGGTGAGGAATGAACTAGCCATCGATTTTATTGATCATTTCACCAGTTGAGAGAGATTTGGTTTGTTTATACTTTTTGGCTATTTTAGTGTGCTATGAACATTCATGTGCAAGTTTTTGTGTGGACATGTTTTCAATTCTATTGGGTACACAGCTAGTAAAGGGCTGTTTCAATGGTCACCTTCACTTGAGAAAGATATAAATCACTACACACGAACTATCTTTTAAGATTTCAGTTTGGCTGTTTTGATTTCAGCTAATTTCTTTATTTTAGCAATATAATAATTGTGTAATCTTTCTGTCATTGTTTTCCTTAGACTTACTGGGAAGTAAACTTTCTGAAATTCTTTCGTCACCATTTCTCATGTGCACTGGTCAGGCAATCTTACCTTTACTCAGAAAATCAAGCCTTAATTTCCAAGGTCTATCTTCAGCATCTCACTAAGGAAACTGTCCTGTCATTTGATGTAAACAAACAAAAATTCTGTATTTTATACCTGTAAAGCTCAGATATGTCTTGCTAGATTCAATTTTAGTTAGAACTTAGAGCCCTATTATTAGAGTACCTATGACACAATGCCTCAGTGCTTCTGATCTGGTTATTATTTAGCCAAGAGATATGACTATAGTAGCCCTCATCAGAAACAAAATGCAAAAACAACAGGAGAAAAAACTAAATACAGCTCTGGACTGTGAGTCAGAAAACTTGTTCAACTCCATATTACTGTGTGACCCTGGACAATATTTAGCTTCTCTGGGCTTCATTTTCTTTCTAGGGATTACATGATTTCTAAGATCATTTTTAGCTATACAATATTACGTTTTCTAAGACAATTAAATAACTAATTTTGTTGCTCTTGCTTTGGGCAATATCTAATGCTCTTCTAGCAAAATCAGTGCTCTTCAATCACAGAAATGTTTTCTTGAGTTAAAGTCAGAGATGTACTTAATCTTTACCCTCTAAGATGAAATATTTATTATCATTTTCAAAGATTGGTATTTGGGACTTGTCCTTGATGAAACACACATGAGGGAGGATTTGTTAAATCAAAGTTACAGGAACCAATTTGAAGGAAACAAAATTAAAATAGTACTCTGTGACACAATTTAGTTGCTAGGATTCTCTCCTCATAATGTTTGCTTCTAAAGATGAAGTACCAACGTCTTGTGAAAGAAAAGTTAGCATAGAGGTTTCAAAACTGCAGGTATCAAAATCTTACTCTTTACAATCTATTCTACAGTATTTAATAGGAAACACTGATTAAGAGAAGCCTTAGGGTTCTTTTGTGACTTTCCAGGTTGTCAGAGAAGCTCTATGGAGTCCAATTAAAATATTTTAGAGAACACTGTATGAAGTTATTTGACTTCTTACAATAGCTGGTTTCTAATTAGAGTATCTTGGTGTCCTGATTTCACCTAATATTGTTCTAATGGACTAGTAAAGTCTCTATAAACTCCAGAAATGCTTGGGTAGGTACAAATTAAGTAAATAAGTTGTCTAAGCCCTTGCTATTTGAGTACAGAACTTTACATTACCTGCTAAATTTCTTGGTCTATTAGAAAAAGTGTAATAAGTGAAATAAGTGTAATTCAGTAGGTTGGAAATTATTCTGAGGATAAAGTAACAGAGTAGACTACAACAGGCCCTTAAAGTCTTGCATAAATGGCTCAAAAAGTCTACCAAGTCAAAATAAAAGGGTAAGATAAGCCAGTTAAAAAGAAAATAGAAACGACTCTATAAAACTCAAATGCATAATACTTACCCGAGAGCCAATACAGTGCAGGGCACTTTTCAGTTTCTGCCTTTGGTGGTAAGTAGACAGCAAATTTCATTTTGCAGTTCAGTTCAACACTAGTTTTAACAGAAACAACAACAAAATATTAATGCTCCTCATTAATCAACACAGAAACAAAATAATTTTGTACTATATAAAAAGTAAGATATATAGTAAAGGTCCAAAATAAGTTATTTAATGTTCAAAATAAGTGGTTCCACCAACATTTAAGGAATATACTTGTCCCTTAAAGAAAGAATGTGGTCAATTGAGCATACTGATCTAAACCAACCTGAGCCCATACTTTGGATGGCACTGTCATTTTGGGCAAAATAAGTGAAAAAATAAATGTAATTCATTGTGGCACTTATTAAAAAATAGTTTGTTTCTAAAGAAATGTATGAAATAACAAATCATCTTTTATAAAAAAATGAATTCTTGAGATCTTACATATTTGTTCATGTGCACTAAAATGCAACACATCCTTAATTCCCTCTTTCATCACTAATATTTTATCACAATCTAGAAAAGATAATTTTGATGAAAACCACAGGCATTTTTCCAGTAAACAGTAATTCATGCAACAATGATCCCTCATGACTTTATTTAAAACATCATATAAATGGAAGTAAACTCTTACTACTTCAGAGTAAACACCTATCTTTTTAACCAAAGTTATATGTACTAAACAGTTTAAAGTAAACTGTGACTGTAAATAGTAAATACTTCCACAAACTTTGTTATGAAAAACTAGTTTTTCCCTGCCCCAACCTTCTCATTTGCCATATTCCAGAGATAATTAATTTACCTCTTTTAGCTGATTTTTCTGGTATTTATGTCTCTATCTAAATAACATGACTTTATTACTGCTTCTAGATTGTTCAGTTTTTAGTTATTGTCTATTGACTTCCCATTAGAGAAGGATTTTACTTAACTTTCACCTCCCTGTCTTTGCTCTCTGCATGCCCCTACATTTCTCCTGCCACTTTCCTATCATATATAATTTTGGTTAATCAATATTAAGAAGTTATAAATGCTATTCAGAGATGAGCCATGTACTATATTAGAATTCCTTTCCTTTTTCTTTCAATTTTTTTTGTTTTCATTGAGCTAGTAATTCTCTCCTTTTTGTTACTGGTTGTCTTTCCTTGTTAGGAATAGACTCCCACAAAGGCTCCATCATGAGAAGTTTTCTGTATGCTCCCTTCCATTCCCTGCATATTGGTGATTTTCTTTTTCCACATTATTCTAAGCAACTTTTCTTGTTGATGACTGATGGCACAAAAAAATTCTGACAGCTGTTTTTAGGTTTTCAACTTTTGTTACGGAAGTTGAAACATTTACTTTCATAGATTACCATATCAAATCCATATTCAAAGCAGGGATGTTATCAATATGCAAAATCAAGAGAGAGCATAATCTTGTTACAGGATAGTTGGTGCCTTAAGACCTTTCTTGCACACTTAAAAATTTGTTAAGAGGGTATATTTTAAGTGTTGTTATTACAATAACATTTTTAAAAGAAGACCTTTCTTAAGCAGTTGTGGAATAAATCAGGTCTAAAGTATGTTCAACAGTGGTATGATTAACACTTACGTAAAAGCAAAAAAAAAAAAAAAAAAACCAGGATTATCAAGTAATCTTCTGAAACCTCTGTCCCTATCATGTCATTAAGATGCCAAAATTACCAAAAGAATACAATCTCATGCACAGAGATTTGTGTGGTCACTCTATATGTATTACTAATTCAATACCAAACTCCCCCAACCCTGATCGGTTTCATAAATTTCCTCTCTAATAGAGTCAGTTCTATCAATTTCATCTACATTAAAAAAATCTCTTCAGACCAGTACTGCCAAACAGAACTTTCTACAGTGATATTAATAAAAATGTTCTATTTATGTATTGTCCAGTACAACAGCTTCTAGTCATGTGACTACTGAGCACCTGAAATGTGGCTAGTGGGACTGAAGTTTTATTAATTAGCTAATTTGATGTAAATGGCTGCATGTAATTGCTGGCTACCATATCTCCAACTTTTGACCTGCTGCTTTCTAGTTGCTGCCTTAATATGGCCCCACTCATCTGGAATTCTTTCTCTTCCGATCTGTTTTCTTGGATCTTATGTCTTCAGCTTTCTTGCTTTAGTCCCTCATTTTGGTGAAGCATATTATTCAGTTGCTTCCAAATTGCACAGGAAATACACTTTGAGACCTTTCATTGATGAAAACGTCTTCATTCTACTCTCACTTAACTGACAATATGATTGGACACAGAAGTTAGCCTTCAGAATCCTGAAAGCACTGCTGCTCTGCCTTCTTGTTTCTAGTAATATCGTTGAGCTGACCTAAACCTTTGAAGATTCTTAATCTACTTTCTCTTTATCTCAATGTTTGAGAATTTTCTTTGTTCCCAACGCTCTAAAACTTTACAATGTTGTTGGTGTAGATCTATTTTCATCCACTGTACTAGACAACTTTTAAAATCTGGCAACTTCAGTTCTGGGAATTCTTGAATTATTTCTTTATTATTTATATCTATACCTCTATTTCTGTTCTATTTTCCAAAATTCCTAATTTTTAATGTTGGTTTGAACTAGTCCTCTAATTTTCTTGTCCTTTCTGATTTATCGCTTTTATCTTATTTCACTTTCTAGAATGTTCAACTAACGCTTCTATTGAGTTTTGTCATTTCTACTATCAAAATTTAAATATCTGGGCTTTTTTGTACTTGAGGATTTATTTTATTTTTTTTTGAGACAGAGGTTCGCTGTTGTCGCCCAGACTGGAGTGCAGTGGTGCCATCTCAGCTCACTGCAACCTTTGCCTCCCAGATTCAAGCAATTCTCCTGCCTCAGCCTCCTGAGTAGCTGGGATTACAGGTGAGCATCACCATGCCCGGCTAATTTTTGTATTTTTTTTTTTTTCCGTAGAGACAGGGTTTCACCATGTTGGCCAGGCTGGTCTCGAATTCCTGACCTCAGGTGATCTGCCTGCCTCGGCCTCCCAAAGTGTTGGGATTATAGGCGTGAGCCACCACACCTGGTCATGTACTTGAATATTTTTAATAGCATCCTATAAAGTCAGAGGTCAATATCTTTTATGCCTTTTATATGAAGAACAGTTAATATCAAATTAAAGACTTTATACAAATGTCTAGTGATGTTTAGCTGTCCACTGCTATTTAAGAGTGAAACACTAAAAATCTAGTTGAAAGCACTGTGCCTACAGGTGGAGTTGTCAATCATTGCTTTACTGTAAGGTCTGGTTAGATTACTTTGCTGGCAAATCTCAGTATCTTGAAATCTCTTCCTTTGGGCTACTCAAACTCCCCACAAGGAAATTCTTCTAAAGGATATAAGACTAACTCCCCAAATTTTGAAAGCTAGTGGAAGAAACTCAGTGTGCAAACTTTTACTTAATCTATTTGCAGTATCACAACTCCCACTAATTGTGTCTGATATTCCCCAATACAAACAGTTTACTGTCTCTAGAGAACATACCTCCAATCTTTCTCCAGAGTTAGGAAGAGGCAGTGCATAAAACTGGGACACTCTCAGATCTATCTCCTTTTAAAAACAGACTTTCCATTAATCTTCCTTTTTCTAAGCTCAACTTGTATCCTTATTTTCAGGTGTCCCTGGTGCCTCCAATTACTATGGCTTTATATAAATTGTGTCATTTCAAAGCTTTTTCTTGCTGATGTTTAGAATTTAGCTTTCTAGGTTTTACTGTCAGGTACTACCTCTCTATTTGTATTCCTGCTTCTAAAATGTTATCCTTAGCTCCTGTCTCCTGCTTCTTTATGCCTTTATAGGTATATGTATGCATGTATGAGTGCTTCATCTCTTTACTTAATGCCATGTTAGTCAGAGTTTTGGAGGCAGCAGAAGCAAATGCATGTGTTTAGTGTGCCATCTTCCTCAAAAAGTCCAGGTATTTTTCCTACACTTAGAAATCCTCAAAGAAAATGTTTTCAGAATTTTTACTGGCAACATAAACATTTTCACAAAGTTTCAGAAAAGCATCAAGTCAAAGCTTGAAGATACTTCTCTATTAAGGCTCTACCTCACACAATCATATCCACAGCTAATTAAGTCTGGTAAAATTGTCAAACTGATAACCACAGAAAGAGAGCAAGCAAGTTTAAAAGTAAAATGAGGTACTATGATATCTAGATAAAGATTTGTTTTAAAATAGAACAAAATAATCCAACAGAATGAGAGGTTATCTAAAATTATATCTTCTTAATAGTTACCTGTCATGTTCAAAAACTTTCTGCAATCCCCCAAAGCACTTGTTGCTGGAAATCTGCTTCAATGCCATTCTTCTCCTATTAGTAAAGAGTAATCTCATTAATTTCCAGAGAATTAGTTCCTGAAAAACTTGAGATAAAACTAACTGCCTTCAGATAAATTATGTGAACATACAACTATTTTCTACTTAGAATTTTTTTCACATTTTTCTCCAGTAAATAATATTAAGAAACTGATTAACTCTTATACATGCATTTACACGTGTTACTCACTTTTAAAAGCTTTCATACTTTGGTATATCATTACTAATTTATTAACAAGTTTTTTTGTTGTGGTGGACTGCCCCAAATTCTTTTTAAAAGAGGCAGAAAATACATAAGTTAAGTTACCAATTGATTACCTTAGTTTAGAAGGTTAAAAATTGTTAACAGTCTGCCTATCAACTGCAACAAAGTAGTCAAGGAATTGGTATGACTGATTATAGTTGATTTTCAAATGGAAGAAAGATGAAGTGATAATGATTTTGGTAATAATAATATATAACATTACTGAACACTTACGGTGTGATACACATTTTTCTAGATATTAAACCAGATCCAATTACTCATCCCACAAATTTTTAAGAGAAAGTGGTATGAAACTTTAAGATCAACATTTATTTCTCCTTTTAAAACAAACCAGTAATATATGTCTGTTAACTTCTTTTCTGTCCAACAAATCTTTTAAATTTTTCATGTAAAAATAATTTTAAACTTACATGTAAAATGACATATTTTATTGCTTTTAATGATAAATATAAGAAAAAAGTTGGAAAACTCATCTTTATCATAAATGCCTATTAAGCAAAGGGAAACCACACTGATCCTGACATGTACCTCTCAAAGAAAGATTCCCTTCCTATTCCTAGAAGCACTGTATTAAAATATAAGGCAGTAAGTCCTACATATTGAAGAAAAAGCTTTAGATATCAGGAATAGGTATTACCACTCTGGCGATCTTCTCAGTGAAATGCAGTACTACATGCCAGTCAGTTGGAGCTTTAGGATTACTCATTCAAAGATATATAGCAATAATCTTAAAAAGCTAATTCGGGAAATGTCTTTATAAAATACTTTAAAAAATTAGTTTCAATCTTATCTTTAATGTCTTCAATAAACCCAAATAGTTTTATTTGGAAGACTGGGATTTGAACCCAGGAAGTCTGACATCAGAGGCCCTACTCTTAACCGCTATGCTGTCCTGACTCTCTAGAAGTTCTTTAAATACTCTTTTTTTTTTTTTTTAAAGACACTGTAGGATAACTGATTCTATAGAATTATGATATTACAATTGTACACAAAGAAATTACCATTTGCTCAGTTTTATGCTTTTAATCTATAAAAGATTAATTCTTAAATAATAAACTCCCATGAGATGCTACTGAAAATTAACTTTAGCTACTGTTAACAATCCTATCACAAATAATGAACTTACAGAGATGCACACGAATTTTAATATATTAATACATACATATAAGACTAACAAATAAAATTTATTTGCTCCATTATTCCACAAGGAAACCAGATTTACTTAAACTTAGAAAGGACTATATCCACTTTGCAAAAGATGGTACACTGAGCATGTATCTGGTACATAGGAGTCTATATCTTTGCTATTTATTTATTTTAATAAACCTTAAGTTGTCAGTTTTCTCTGCTCTTAAAATTCAAAACCAAATGCTTTTCATTTGGCCAGAAGAAACAAGGTTAAAACACTTTTTAAAAGTTGGTAGAATATTTTTTAAAAAACAAAGCTTTTAAAGTATTTTTTTCTACCCACCCAGTTTAGAAACTACCTTTAATTACAAATCAAAAAAATATGTCAGGCTTAAAAAGAAATATGACTTAAACTAAGAATTAGATATGAAATACTGTGATATACTATAATATCTTATATGTTATAATGGGTGGTTATATTTTTCAATAGAATTTTTCTAAGTGAAAAATAGCATGTTTTAAAACAAGCTATTAGTGGTATTTTCATTCAATGTTCAGAGTAACATATAAACAATAAAACAAGTTTACCTGTCCAACTGCTGATTGCTTTTTGCTTGTACCAAATGGTAAACGATTCTGAAAAAAAGAACCAATGGTTTACAAATGGGATACACTTTTCACAGCAAAGGTTATATAGAGCTTATATATACACATGCATTCTCAATAGATATTTTCTTCTTTTGAGGTAGGTGACTGTACACCCTGATGGGATACCACATCACCACTTAATCTAATTACCTTAATTTCCCATAACCTAATTATTTGCCACAGGCCACCTTAATACCTATTTTGCCATAAGGCTTGGTGGTACTTGGTCAAAACCATCTGTTGAAGTAAAAGTACTATGAAAGTTTTTTGTCTATTTAAATCAGTAAACAAAGTTTTCAAGTGTAATTTTGAAGGATGAGATGTAGCCAACTGCTGAGTGAAGAAAATAAGAGTTGGGGCTAGGTAAGCAGAGGAAGATGGATCTATCTGGCTTAGTTGTAAGTCAAACTTGTAACATGGGCATAAAAAAGGACGGAAGAGATGAGGACTGAAGGACTACTAGGGTGACTGGAAAGGATGTGTAAGAAAACTGGGCTTATGAACGATTAAGGGACTGATATTCAGTAAGAAAAATTTACATGGAAACTCACATAGTATATATCATGTCACTTGTCTGATAGGTTTCATTTAGGCCCTAGAACAAATATATATTTAGGTTCTAGAACAGATTTTGTGGGAGAAATAGGGTGACAGAGTAGGGTGGAATGCCAAAAAACCAAACAACACCCTTCCTCCTTCCCCCCCCAAATAACAAACAACAACGAAAACAGAAAAACAATTTCACAGTGCCAGTGGGAGTTACACAGTTTTTCCCAAATGTTAGTGAACATCAACATTCTTTGGAGAAGAAAGGGTCTCTTAGTGCATAATACGTCCATTCCCCTAAAGGCCAAACCTTATTGTTCTTCCCTTTATTTTTCATTTTTATTTTTTGGACACAGGGTCTTAGCTGTGTGGCCCAGGTTGTAGTACAGTTGCATAATCATGACTCAGTGTAACCTAAACTCCAACCTTCAAGTGTGATCTCCTACCTCAGTATCCTGAGCAGCTAGGATTACAGGTGCACACCACACTGGAATACTTTCTTTTTTTTTTTTCCTGATAGAGACAGGGCTCTTTACTTATTGAAGTTAAATGTCATCCACCTCCAGAAATCTGAGTTCCATTTTTATCCTTCTTCCCTGTGTCTCAAGTTTTCCATATATCTCTACATGTGTTTTTCGTTCCCATTCTCTGATTCCTTGGATTTCGATGTTTCTTCATTTCCAGGGTGTCCTAGTCCACTGGCTCTTTAACATCCTAGACAAGTGTTCCCAAAACCAACAAACTATAGTTCCAATAACTGGCTGTTGACCACCATTGTGCTGTTCAAACCCTCTTCTAAGTGAAAACTCAGGATCTGGCTTCTTCCCTTTCACTCTCTCCTCCCACCTCCCTTTTCTTCACTCTCTTTCCCTAAACCCCATTCCCTAAATTTCAACTACATTTTCTGGGTGAAATAATCTAAATCTGCATCTCTGCAACCAATCTTTCTCAAGCATTAGTACCCATAATGAAATTTCTTGCTGGACCTTTCTACCAAGACATGTGACCAGCTATTAAAACTTATCACGCCTAAAATTAAGCTTCTACGTCTCACCTTCAAACCATTCTTTTCATTGCCTCCCTTTTCCAGACTCATGCCTATCTTGCCTAATCCACATTTGAGATGCCTCAAAGTTACCTTCTTTTTGAATTCCCACTGCCATCATCCTAATTATATATAAGAAATTAAACTTAGCCTCTTCCTTTCTTTCGAATACATCCCACTAGGATCAATCCTACATGAAAGCCTAGGGTTTTAATCCACTTAATTTACTGGTCAACAGATCCCTACAAACAGCTCATCTGCAGCCTAATATGGCCTACATGGAATTGTTAGTCATTTTTATTTAGTATTTTTAAAACTGTGATAAAAACACATACATAAAATTTACTATCTTAACCATTCCTAAGTGTGTATTTCAGTAGTGTTGAGTATCCATTAGTCATATGTGAAAACACAGTTCGCCAGCTCACAATAATTAGCAGATGAGAACTGCCTGACCACCCTCTGGCTGCTGCAAGTGGAGACTGCTAATCCCCTTCGCTGTTAGGCCAGTAGCTGAGAACCAGAAAGTCACTGAAATGGAAGACCATGTTAATTGTACACTTTTCTTCAAGTTTAATGCCATTAAAATGTCAAAATTAAAACCATGCAGGATCACTGAAAAAATGTAAGAATGAATAAAACTCCATGTAAACTTTAGTCACATTCCACCTGTGTGTAAGCATAGTCTTTTTTTGTTTTTTCCAGAGAGGGTCAAACTCTGTGGCCCAGATTGGAGTGCAGTGGCCTGATCTCAGCTCACTGCAATCATCTCGGCCCCCGAGCTCAGGTGATCCTCCTGCCTCAGCCTCCAGGGTAGCTGGGACCACAGGTGGCACCACCATGCCCGGGTAATTTTTTGTAGAGGAGGTTTTGCCATGTTGCCTAGGCTGGGTCTCTTTTCCTTCATAAAAATTCACATGGCTTGCCCACGTAAGGATTTCCATTAAACTCTGGGGAAAAATTTTTTTTAAAAAATATGGCATCTACAAACGCCAAACACCAATGGCTCTAAATATGGTCTATAATTTGGTCCCACATTATTTTTCTGGTCTCACTCCCTATTATGTTAGTTAAACTCAACTATGCATAATTCTGGGATGGCCTGGATGTTGCTATCGCGTGGCTTTACTCAATGCCACGGTACAATGGTTTCAAAGCAGGTTCTGGGGCCAGACGCTCCAGGTTCAAAGTCTGACTTCACCACTTATTACTACATGACACTGGACAAGCTAATCTATATGCCTCATTTGCCCATCTGCAAAATGGGGATACAGTAATACATATTTGATAGGGCTGCGCTGGGAATGAGTTAATTCACGTAGTGCTTAGAACGCTGCTTCTACCACACACACAAACATGAGCTATTATTTTTCCTGCAACCTGAATGCCCTCCTTCCAGGTGCGCTCAATCCCATTTCCCTGATGACCCCATCAGAAATGACTTCCAGTCCCCCACAGCGCTCTGAGAGCATTTTACGACCCGAACAGATTTCGCCAAACTCCGAAGACACGGGTTCCCCTCGGCACCATGAGGTGAGTGCTCCTGACCGCGCCACTGAGTCGTGCCCCGACGTGGACGCTGCCTAGAGCAGCAGGTCCACATTCCCCTGAACCAGGCGCCGGTGGGCGGTAGGAACGCGCTGAGGCCCGCTCCCTCCTTAAAATGCGTACACAACTACTTCACATGTTCGCGCGGTGGCTGCGGATCTAGGGAAGTCTTTGTGAACAGGAAAAAGCTGTACAAATGTAGCGGGCAGTAGGTAAACGGGAGCTTCCCCCGGGATGTGGCACGCCCGAGCGCCCCGAGTTACACTAGGTTGGAGGCTCAGAGAAGAAAAAGGGATTAGGCGCAAGGCTTCGCGTCACGGGATAAGGTCCCTGGCCTCCTGTCATGGATGGTGGCGCTCAGGGCCCAGGGTCGCCGTCTCTGCGCTCGTGCCGGTGGGTATCTGCACCGCAGGCCTCAGCGTCCGCCCCGATCAGGCCCAGCCGTGCCGCCGCCGCAGCTGCAGCCGCAGGAGGGCTGACAATGTCCAGGCCTCTAACCGGACCCAGTCTTACCTCCCGCGGCGGAACGACCAGAAGAAGCGGCCCGAAGTAAAAGGCGGGGCTCAAGATGGCCGCCGGGGCCTCGCCTCAGCCCCGCCCACATGATGCCCCGCCCCTCCGGTCCCGCTCACTCTCAATTTTAACTCTGAGAACCCGCCCTTCTCCAGTTCGGTCCCCACGGCCCCGCCGCCTTTGCGCTTTGCACTTCCCGGCAGCCTCCGCGTGGGCGTTCCCTCCAACTCCTGTCTTCGCCCCCGTTTCCGCTCTTTGTGGTTACTAGGACCAACGAGGGGGGCGTTTAAGATTAGTCCCTGTCACCATGTCTGGGACCAGTCTGCTGTGCGTGCTCAGACTCTTCCCAGAGCCAGCAGCAAGAACCCGAGGCATTAATAAACTTGAGGTCTAGCTTCACTTGACTCGTGCAGAGGGTTTCCGTGTCACTTATGTAGAAACTAGGGCCTAATTTCAACTCTCCCAACTCCTCTGTCCCAAGACTATCCAAGTCACCTACTTGGTAGCTGGAGATAAACAAGAATCCTTTGAAATCTACAGTGGCTGACACACAGCGGGAGCTCCATCAGTTTCCGGTTTACCCCTCACTTCCCTCAATAAAAATTAAGTTGAACTAAGATTTGCTAGTTGATAATTTACAGCAAATCTTTCCTTTTGGTCTCTCTGATTTAAGCAAACTGTTGAGTGTACTTTGCCTCTTGAGAAATTAAATCTGACTACAACAGAGCTAAGTATTTTTCAGCAAAGGTTAGACTGACATTGTAAATACACAATCTGATAGCTGGGGCTGGCCTCAAGGGCCTGCAACCTGTGCTATTACCCGGGCCCCCAGAACAGAAGGACACTACATTTTCTCTCAATAAGTGTTGAACCGGGGCCCCACATTTGTGTTTGGAATTGGGTTCCACAAATTGTGTAGCTATGGGAGCTGACTTAAGTGTGGATGAGCTGCCACACAGGAGATTACCTGCCAGAATCTATTGTGTGGCTCAGGCCCATTTTGCTATAGTGATCTTTGGACTAAATTAACCTGTGGACTGAACCTGTGGATCAATTGGAACTCAGACTGAAAATAAGGTTTTCAGTCAAAATAATGTTTTTATTTTGAGAAAGCATTGAAGTAAATTGTTTTAAACTTTCTTTTTACTATTTTTAAATATAAATAATTGAAAAGGGGATTTTCTTCAGTTTCAAAACTGAAACAGAATAAATGAATACCTAAGTTTACAAGTTCTTTATAACTGATGTTTGAACAAAGAGAAATAATTAATTAAATGATAAATTCACCTAATAAGTGGGCTGCTGTGAGGTGCAGACTAGCCAAAGAACTGCAAGTGTGAAGTTCTTTTCTAAAGGGTTCTTGTGTTAATGCAGTGTGAGAATAATCAGAACTAAAATTTATTTTACCCAGCATAAATAAAATGTTAATAGATCCACAAAAGTCGATTTCTTAAAAATATTAAGAATATATGTAATTATTATTATTATTTGGACATGGAAGCAAAGAAGGCTGAAATCAGAAATTAAGGTTGACATTTTAAAAAATGACACTACCAGTAAAAATGGATGAATATTAAGTACACAAAGAAATAGTCCAAAAATTATGTAAATGTGTGACTGAGAGGATTTAGGACTCTTGGTTTGAACTAAAATGAGTAGGAATATAATCTTAAGGAGGCAATAAAAGGGATGCAATGAAAATGAGAAAAAGTCAAATATACTTGAAGCTTGTAAGAAAAGAGATTGTTACAGTCAGTTCCAGCTTAACAGAAATTTATTCCTCACCATTCTAAAAGTCTGGGACGTCCAAGATCAAGGTACTGATGAATTCTGTTCCTGCTGAGAGCCCTTTTCCTCATTTGCAGAGGAATACCTTCTTGATGTAGTCTCACTTGGTGGGTGGGGTGAGGAGAGCTCTGGTTCTTTCATCTTATTATAAGGCCACCAGTTCCATTCACATGGACTCCACCATCATGGTGTAATTATCTCCCAAAGTCTCCATCTCCAAATATCATCATATTAAGGATTTAGGGTTCAATATTTGAATTCTGGGGGACACAAACATTCAATCCATAGCAGAGATGGTTTTGGAGAGTCTAGAAAAGGTACCATACATACAAAGTAATATAATCTCTTGGGTATCAAATATGCTATTTGAGAAGTGTCCTTGTAGCTTTTCCACAGAATGGAACAGGGTTTCTCAACCTTGGCACTATTGACATTTGGGGCCAGATGATTCTTTGTTGTGGAGGCCTATCCTGTGCATTGTAGGATGTTTAGTAACATCTCTGACCTCCACTAGCTAGATGCCGGTATCACCCCTAACAAGCTTAGGTACCCAAAACGTCTCTAGACACTGCCAAATGTCCATGGAAGGAGGGGTTGGGGGACAGGAGGGTTGCAAAATTGCCCCTAGTTAAGAACCACTGGCCTAAACATTTTTCAAAATTATCTTTATTTTGATTCTATTCTTATCTAGTGACATTTTGGAAAAGAATAGCCTCCATTGTTATTTAATAAATCAGAACTTAGGTTAAAAATGCTTTAGTCTCGGGTGAGTCTAGCTGAGATGATACATTTTCCCGAAGACTTACCACCTCTGAGTATAATATTCACCTTACAAAATTGAGTTTCTGAATGTGTACTCTGAGGACCGCAACTTGGATCATGGGAACTGAACCAAGTACCGAAAATTTGTGTCCCTATGCCACTGTTCCATCTTGTAGCCCTATGCCACAGTTCCATCTGGACTTTGTTATCTCAGTTCTAACTGCAGAGTGCAATACAACAAGTACAAACAAGCCTTTCAGGCTCATGCTCATATTGACAAATGTCCAAATTTCACATATTTCAATTTTATTTATTTATTTATTTATTTATTTATTTATTTATTTATTTAAGATAGGGTCTTGCGGTGTCACCCAGGCTGGAGTACAATGTTGCATTCATAGCTCATTATAACCTCAAATTCCCGGGCTTAAGTTATCCTACTGCCTCAGCCTCCTGAGTAGCTGGCACTACAGGCGTGTGCTAGCATGCCCAACTAATTTTTGTATTTTTAGTAGAAATGAGGTCTTGCTATGTTGCCCAGGTTGGTCTTGAACTCTTGAGCTCAAGTGATCCTCCCGCTTCAGCCTCCCAAAGGGCTGGGATTATAGGCATGAGCCACTGCACCCAGCTGCATCTGGCCTCAATTCTGTCAACTTTTTTTTTTGTTCTTAAATCCTAAAAGCTATATTTCTTTTTCACCACACATTCAAAAAAATCAAGAGTTAATATGTGATTGCACAGAGCTAGACCTTTGTGTTAGCCATTATTGTTAATTTTGTTAGTATGAGAAATAAAACTATAGATTTTTTCCTATTCAAAGTGACTCCTATTCTTTTATCACCTTTTGCTCAATTACAGTACTCTTACAGTTTCTTAACATCCTACGTATTTGTTGATCCACAGTTTGTCAGTTTATTCATAATTTTCAAAGTTCCATTGGTAGCTTATTAGAACCAAAATGAACTCTGACCGTCTGTTAATCATTGGCACATATGAAAACTGACAAAAGGCCAGTTCACGAACTTTTGGTTAATACACATAAATCTCCTTTGGTGTAAGGTTAGTATTTTGCTAGTGAGACTATCTATGCTTTCATGATCCTTTTCTCAATAATGCCAACTGTTTCTTTAGGTCATTTCTAAAATGCCTCCTAGTCACTTACGCATTCCCCAGCATACCTTAAACATGCTTCTCTAATTACTTGTAAACATAGAGAGTGAAGTAAAAATGAACAATTTCATAGACAATAAGGCAACTAAAAAGCTCTGAGATTACCATTATAACCATGGCTGGGATTTTGCTAAAGGAAACTAAGAATTTAGAAGAAAATTGGAGTTTTATGTATCCTCCAAAAGTCAGTCGCTCTAGATATTATATCATTATCTTTTTAGGCTGAGAACTAGGACAACTTCCTTGGTTATAAAGAATCAGCTGTTAGGTAGAAATCCCCTGCAGATATGCCATCTTGGCCTTACTGCAAGGACTATTATATCCACAAGTCACCCCAAATTTCCCTCTCTCTTTGCCTCCCTACATGAAAACAATTTAGAAATTCCATTTTCTTTGTCCCATATCTTCCCTCCCACTCTCGCTCTCTCAATAGACAGATAGATCTATCTATCTATCTATCTATCGATCTATCTATCTATCTATCTATCTATCTATCTATCTACCTATCTATCTACCTACCTACCTACCTACCTACCTACCTACCTACCTACCTACAGTCATGAGTTGCTTTATGCAGGGATATGTTCTGAGAAATGCATTGATAGGTGGTTCTGTCATTATGGGACTATCACAGGGTATACTAACACAAACCTAGATGGTATAGCCTACTGCCCACCTAGGCTATATGGTATAGTCTGTGCTCCTAGGCTATAAACCTGTACAGCATGTTACTGTACTAAATACTGTTGGCAACTGTTACACAATGGTGTTCGTGTATCTAAACACAGCTAAATACAGAAAAGGTACAGTAAAAATGCAGTATTATAATCTTATGGGACCACTGTAGTGTATATAATAAGTTATTGAACAAAACATTGTAATGCAGCACATGGCTGCATCTGTACACACACATGCTCAAAATATTACTGTTAAGAAACACTTGCTATATGCTAGGCACTATAAATGAAGATGACATCACTACCAAGTTATCCCTCCAGGTTCATGATCTGTAGCTCCCTCATAGTTCCATCCTATGCTGAAGTTGTGTTGAGCTACTTCCCTCCTAATCATAATCTAAACACCCCATACTCTTATACCACCATGATTTTGCACATGCTGTTCCTTTTGCCTATCCCACAACACACCGGTCACCATGAACAATTTACCTTACAAACTTACATGCTTTTCATTTCCCAGCTCAAATGCACATTCCCCAGGGAAACTTTTTGAACTGCTTAGATAAAGCTAAGCACTCTTCAGTGCACCTTTAGCCCTTATGCAGCCACACCTCTATTGTGGCACCTGAGATTGCATTGCAATCTTGAATATAAGGAAGTTTCTGAAAGGCAGGAGCTGAGTCATATTCTAGCTCTAATACTTGCAAATCGTAGGCACACAAGTGGCTTTAGAATTTGTGAAAGGTTACTATGGTCTGGGTATTTGTGTCTCTCCAAAATTCCTATGTGGAAATTTCATCTCTAATGTGTTGGTGTTAAGAGGTGGGGCCTTTTAGAATGATAAAGTGATGATGGTGGATCCCTCATGAATGGGATAAACACCCTTATAAAAGAAGGCCTTAACCAACACTGAATCTGCTGATGCCTTGATCTGAGACTTTCTAACATCTAGAACTGTGAGCAGTAAATTTCCGTTGTTTATAAATTATCTAGTCTAAGGTATTTTGGTATAGCAGCCCAATATAACTAAGACAAAGGTTTAAAAATTATCATGTTTTCAGGATTGAAATAAATTTATTTATTGTTTATAGAATGCAGAAGTAAATTTTTATTTTCTTTCCATAAAAGAACATAAAGGAAACAAAAGCTTACCATAAAACAGTGATGCTATCCATTTGTTAAATGGTTAACATTTTGACAGATTATGAAATCAACATTTTAAAATATCCCTTTTGAGTTATTCAACAAAGCTGGACGCAAACATTATTGTTTAAATTGCTAACATTATTCTCTTGTACTTTTCCCCCTAATTGCAAATTTATTTTTAAATTTCTTAGTTTGATTTTCTCACAGACACATGTACTCAGTCTATTCATAGAAACATTTTCCTTGGGTTTGCATACTAATTTATTTCATAACCTAAAATAAAATTGTTTTACAGTTTTGAAATAAAGCAATTTGCCCTTTTAGTTTAGGGATTAAATACTGCTTTAAATATTAAATCATAAAACAGATATTTTTTAGAGGGAAGTGATGTTCTAGTTACCTACTGCTTTGTAACTAGCCACACCAGAGCTCAGTGGCTTAAAGTGGTCATTTATTATTATCTCTCATGGGTCCAGGGGCTGACAGACTTAGCTGGTGCATCTCATTTGGGTTTCTTCATCCAGTTGCAGTCAGATGGTTGCAGGTTGGGTTGCTGATAGATTCTTCAGTTCCCTATCTGCTTCTTGGGCTGGAATGGCGGGAACAACTGGAGGCTGCTGGAGCATCTTCTCTCTACCTGGCTAGCTTGGGTTTCCTCACAGCATGGTAGTCTCAGGGTAGTTTGACTTCCTACATTAGGTCTGGCTTCCCCCTGTCAAGCATTGCAAGAAGCCCAGGCAGAAGCTGCAACACTTCTTATGACATAGTGGGTAGGGAAAACTCTATTTTTCCTCTACTCTCACACCACAGCAATTGTTAACACAGAAGAAGTCTTCTGTGACCAAATGTGTGGGTTTTGTTCCCCACACACCAAGCAGCAGATGCCAGCAGACACTAACAACATGGCAGCTTTAGGGCAGTCAGATTTTTTACATGGTGACCCAGGACTCTAAAGGCAAGTGTCTCAAGAGAGAGGCAGAAACTGTGTGGCTTTTTCTGACTTAGTGATGGAAGTCCACACAGTGTGGCCTGTTGGTCACGGTAGTCACAAACTACCTAGAATTCAGGAGAGGAGACTGGATGAGAGAAGTGTCAAAGAATCTGTGGACACATTTTCAAAACCACCACACTTACTTGGACATTTAGACCATTATAGTTTTGTTTATTACAACAGCACAGCAGTGAGTATAAGTGATATGGTTTGGTTCTGTGTCCCCATCCAAATCTCATGTCGAATTGTAATCCTCAGTGTTGGAGGAGGGCCCTGGTGGGAGGTGACTGGATCATGGGGACAGACGTCCCCCTTGCTGTTCTGGTGATAGTGAGTTCTCACTAGTTGTTTAAAAGTATGTAACACTTCCCCCTTCTCTCTCTCTCTCTCTCTCTCTCTCTCTCTCCTGCTTTGCCATGTGAAGATGTGCCTGCTTCCCCTTCCTTCATGACTGTAAGTTTCGTAAGGCCTCACCAGCCATGCTTCCTGCACACTCTGCAGAACCGTGAATCAATTAAACCTCTTTTCTTTGTAAATTACCCAGTCTCAGGTAGCTCTTTATAGCAGTATGAGACCAAACTAATTCAATGTGTGTATCTTTGTATATACCTTTGTGCACACAGCAAGTATTCTTGCAAGGTATATTTCCTAGAAAGAGAATTACTGCTGCACAGGGATTGGACATAGTCTTAGAAGTGGAATTACTAAGTTAAAATATATTCTCCTTCTTAAGCTTCCCAACACAAATTGCCAAAATATCAGCTAGAACGCTTACGCCACTTGACATCCCTGCCCACATGTCCTGTTCTCTTTTTATGCTCCCTTCATTCGTCAATGTTCTTCAACAGTGGGACACTTCACTTTATTTTTATTTATTTATTTATTTTATTTATTTATTTATTTTTGAGATGGAGTCTCACTCTTTCGCCCAGGCTGGACTGGAGTTCAGTGGTGTGATCTTGGCTCACTGCAACCTCTGCCTCCTGAGTTCAAGCAATTCTCCTGCCTCAGTCACCCAAGTAGGTGAGACTACAGGTGTGTGCCACCATGCCCGGCTAATTTTTGTGTTTTTAGTAGAGACAGGGTTTCACCATATTGTCCAGGCTGGTCTCGAACTCCTGACCTCAGGTGATCCACCCACCTCAGCCTCCCAAAGTGTTGGTATTACAGGCGTGAGCCACTGCACCCGGCTCGCTTCACATTTTGTGGTGGGAAACCTGAAGCACATTTTGCTACAAAGTCCCAATAGGAACTCAGAAATCACAAAGAAGTCTTTAACGCTAGTTATAATTCTCTAATGGGATATTTTGATGAATGCATTATCTTTGATGTGCACAATATATTAAAGATAATAGAAAATTCTACACCCAGACTTCACTACCTGCCATTATCTCCCTGCCTTCAGTACAGTTGCGCGTACAGAATGACGCTATGGCGTTATTTTCTTATATAGACAGTTAAGATTTAAAAAATGTAACATTTGAAATAGCTGTACATAATATTTATAAAGTAGTTCAGTGACTGGTTACAAAGTCTCCTATAAGTATTTCTCTTAGCACTAACAGTCTAGATAAAAGTTTGTTTTTCCTGATAAATGAGCATACTTCTGTCCATCAGTTAGAACTATGAATTGTACTTTATTCTTTGTCCTGGTTTTTAGGATGCTCAGAATCAAGTTTTACCCATTACTGTAGCATTACAGTATTTAGTTTAATTACAATGTTTAAATAAAGGTTTTCTTTTCTCCTCTTTTACTTCTCATTTCTCTCTTTCTGGGGATATGTTTGGCTCTTACTGCAATTAATTGTCCTTCAATCATTTTTAGAAGATGGAGCAGGAGGGTCAAATTATAAATTAATTGATAAAAGTTATGTCTTTAATTTGTAATACAGGTGATTTAGGGGCTAGGCTGAATATGTAGTGGTTTTTGTGTATGACCTAGAAGCAGTTTAAAAATTCGAGTGTGGGTTATTTTGCTGTTTACTTTTTGTGCTTGACAGAATAATCAAAAGCTTATTTTAGGTTTAATCTACTTTTGTTTTTATAAACTATGTTTAATAAAACATCTAATGGCTTATTTTATAGCACAGAGCTAACTATAGAAGAGTTTTTGCACCTTTTAACATTTTGCATTGATAAAATATGACTCTAGGTTGACACCTTGAGATAATCTATGCCTCTGATTCTCTGTTTTTGAGACATGATTGTATTTGAGATCTTATTTCTTTATTTTTGTTTTTATGTGTTAGTTTGAAAATGTGACATGGGAGGCTGCTCCAATTTCCAAATATCATGGGAAAGTAGAATTTATATTTCATAGTTACATATACATTTATTTTGCTACTGATTTAATTTTGTATCTCTTCTACAAATATTTTATGAACTATGTAAAATCAGTTCTGACTTTCACTCACTAAACTCAAAAATACTTTCTCAATAGCTGGTGATAGTCGTGCACTTCTATAGTCCTAGATACTCTGAAGGCTGACGGGGGAGGATGGAGTCTATCTTGG
>NW_012098122.1:196439-223573 GCF_000951045.1 Mandrillus leucophaeus
TAAAAAATTAGGTGCAAGAATATGGCTTTATTTTTTGTCACTGGGCAAAGTAAATTCATTCATTGTATCTCTGGATTTCTAGTTATACTATTATTCATTTATTTATTCTTTCACCCACAAATAATCATTGCTTGCTTACCATACGCATAGTGCTTTTCTAGATACTGGAAATAAAGAAATAGACAAGTCAAAGTCTCTGCTTTCATAGGGCTTACTTTTTCTTTTTTTCTTTTCTTTTGAGACAGGGTCTCACCATTGCCTAGTCTGGAGTGCAGTGGTGCAACCAGAGCTCACTGCAACCTTGACCTCCTGGGCTCAAATGATCCTCCCATCTCAGCCTCCTACGTAGCTGGGACTACAGGCACTTGCTACCATGCCTGGCTAATTTTTTGTTTTTTGTAGAGATGGGGTCTTGCTATGTTGCCAGGGCTGGTCTTGAACTACTGGATTCAAATGATCCTCCTGCCTTGGCCTCCTGAAGTACTAGGATTATAGGTGTGAATGACAGCCCAAGCTTACTTTTTCTAAAAGCATGGGAAAATACCATTATTTCTCAGTAAAACAAAATTTTATATATATATTAACTCAGTTAACAGCATCAAATATCTTTGCATAAAGTTAATTTTGTCTTTACAGTTTATAAACTGATTCACAAGGAGATACATGACCTTAGTCAAGGCACTGGTACAGCTAGAAATAAAGCTTAAGGTTAGATTGCTATGAAGCCAGGTGATCTGGCTCCAGCTCTAATACTAGATAAACGTAATTCCTTGGAGCAGAACAAAGCTTGCAAAAAAGCAATATTTGTCCCACAAAATGGAACCTGATTACTGTTTATAAATGTTAACAGCTTTTAGCCCACATTAGTTGTACTTGAGAAGACACAGACAAAATGTCTCAATAATTATTAAATTCTGACCTTTTCCAGTCCACCTCCTACTAAAGTAATTCATGTAACCTGGAAGTCAGCAATGTTGCAGAAACCCTCTAGAAGCATTAAGTTGTGAATAAGAGACAGGATTAAAGAGCCAGATCTAAAAGTGCTTTCATTGAAATCAATAAGGTCCTTCTAATCACAATTCGTATGTAGTAGCCATAACACTCCCCCAACGTATGCATTAAATTTGACTACATTAGCAACAGCAACAACAGCAGAAACAACATTTCTGCATAAGGGAAAGACACAATAAGTAAAATAAAAACGGAAAAAACAGAAAAAGATAATAAACTCATAGCATAAATTAAAATTTAACTTCCCTTAGAAATAAAGAGCTCCTAGACCTTAAGCAGAAAAAGATCTAGAAATAACCCCATAGAAAAATGGCAAACAACATGGACCTTCACAGGAAAATGAATGCAAGTGAGCCTTCAAGGTATGAAAATATGCTCCACTTCACTTATCATAAGAAATACAAATTAAAACCACATTGAGATACCATTTTCTACCTATTAGGCAAAATTTGAAAAGTTGACAACACACTGTTGGCAAGGCCATGGAGAAGCAAATTCTTTCACACACTGTTGATGGAAGCACAAGGTAGAAAAAAACACCACAGAAGTCAAATTACGATATTTGTCAAAATTAAAAATGCATTAATATTTGGACCCAGTACTAATGGAATTTTTCTTACAGATATGACTTCAAATGTATTAAATATTATACCTCCAAGGTTATTCATTGCAACATTGTTTATAACACCAAAAGAAGAAAAATAACCTGAATATCTGTCAATAAAGGCCCATTTAAATATACTAGGGTACATTACAAAATGGGATTCTATACAGCCTTATATAAGAATGAGGTAGTTCTGTGTATAGAAATATGGATCAATCTCTAGTTTAAAAAATGTGAGGTATGGATCAAGTATAGATGTATGCAGTATGCTACTTTTTATATATAAAATGGAAATAAAAGGTATTTGTGTTAGTGGATGCTGGAAGGATATACAAAATCTAATAAAAAGGGCTACCTATAAACATACTATAGGGAATGGACATGAGGGAACAGGAAGCAATAAGATTCTCAATTTTATTGGTTTTAGTTTTGAAACTTATAATGTTTTTTAAAAGTTCTGCTCATTCATAGCTGAATTAAAGACTATGTCTAAAGAAAAATATGGCCTTGTGCTGTTAAGAATATGTGCCACAGAGCTGTCCATTTGATTTTCTACTTTAGATGAAAATGAACATTTTATCACACCCATTATCTTTTGTCTTTAATTTAGAATAACCATTCTTTGTAGTCCAGCTTTTTATTCTCTCAGAAGAAAATAAGTGATCGATTCAGGAAATGGATGCTACCAGCTATCAAAGGACATATATTTACTTTTAGCTACATTCTTTTGTCAACTTCTAAGTCTTCTATTTCCCTGACTCTTGAAACTTTTGTGAATGAATTGTTCTCCCAAATGTTAGATTAGCAAAAGAGTATATAAGTACTGAGAAATGTGGATTTTCTGAAAAATATTTGACAAATGAGCTGTTGAGAAAAATGCTTGTTGTGTGCATAGGAAAAAATGCTGGTTTGTGTGCATAGGGGAAAAATGCTGGTTTGTGTGCATAGACCATTTACTCCTCTCAGTTCTGCACCTGGCATTGTGAGCCCACGTTATAATAGAGACTTGTATAAGAGAAACAAGCAAAATGAGCAAAGTCTGGCTAAGCATGAGCATGAAAGGAAAGACTTGGGTCACCAGCTAGAAACATTAAATGAGGGAAAAAAAAGATGTCCACATCGTCAATAAAATACCTAAGAATAAGCTGCATCATAAAGTTGAGAAATCAGTAAAAGGAAAAAATATAAAACACAAAACATTACTGAAGCTATTCTCCTGGGAAGAAAAACAGATAATTAAAAAAATGCAAATTCCTTCTAAATTGATTTACAAGTTTTGCGTAATCCTCATCAAAATTCCAAGGGTATTTTTGTGGAAATTGGCAGAATGAGTCAAGATTCATCTGGAAGAATAAGAATTGAAAATTTACCACCATTTTTAAAAAAAGCCAAAAAACAAAAATGAAAAATGAAAAATGAAAAATAATTGATAGCTAGGTACTAGGACAAATAGAGACAAGGCAAATGTAGTAATACATAATTGAGGGTCCATGTGATGCACAGAGGGTGTTTAGTGTACAGTTCTTTCAGTTGTTTTTGATATTTGCAAATCCTCAAAATGAAACAGGAAAAAAAGTCTGTCACAGCTCCCTATTCTTACTACATCAAGTTGAAATGCCTCTGCCTGGCCTTTAAAGAAAGATTATAGTTGTGCTACACCTGTCCAACCTTATTTTCTGCTGCTCCCTATCAGGCCATCTGCTGTAACCAAGCTATTTCTCTCATTATCCCTCCCTCCTGCTATGCTCATTTTCTCTTCACATGTTTGCTCTTATTGTTTCTCCTGCCTAAGGTGCCCTCATATTCCCTCCTCACCCATCCCACTCTTGCTAGTTCACACTGACTTCCTGTTATAATTCCATGGAAACTCGATAGATCCTGCCTCACATTGTTCATTCTGGTCTACTAGTCTGTTCTCACATCATTGTAAACCCGTTCTGATGCTTGTGTCACTTAGCATGTAGCATAATATTGAGCAGCAGATGACCAATAATTTCTAGTTGGCTGGTTAATTATTAATAGCCATTGTTATGCGTTTATCATCCAAAGTACCACCAGGATGGCTATAAAGTAGAAAGGAGAGTTTTATTGGTCATATCAGTTTGCGTGCTGGGAAGAGACAGTCCCTGGTGTGAGAAGATGCTCTCTCTCAGAAGTGGGAAGGAAGAGGTTGCTTTTACTTCCCATGAGTCTGTGCTACACAATAGAATCATACATACTGAGTAGGTTTGGGGAAAATCTACATATTTACAAGGGGAGTAAAGGGCATGCACAATGGGTAAACATATGTAGCCTACAGTCCATGTTTGCCTTGGGGCAAGGTTTTAGTATTAAAATGGGGTGGAATTTGGCTCTTTACATCAAAAGATGTACTAGAGGATACAAAACCAATTTGTGTGCAGTCTCTATAAGCTGGCAGAGACTGGCTTGGGCTTTGCAGTTGCTTATCAGGAAATGGTGTTTCTAAGGCCAGTCCTCTGTCCAATCAGAATTGTAGTGTTCTGGGTTGTGAATCAGAGTTGGGGAGGGTCTGACATTTTGCCTGATAGCTCCTATTGTTAGGGAGTTTAGCAAGTGTTTTTGTTTTTGTTTTTGTTTTGGTAGTTGTGGGAATTTAGGAAGTTGCATGCTGGCTGAGTCCTGAACCTTCGGCTTGTAGGTAACTTTTGTTTCTTTAAACTTAGGGTCCATTTTAGTTGATAAAGGGGCATCTATTTTGGTCTCTGAGATCATAAACTCAATTTTTGAATGAATCCGTTTCTTTTATACTGCGTAGTAGCACAGTGCCTACCATGGTTATGGTGTCTGCCCCCATGGAAGGTTTTCAGTAACTTTTGGATAAAATTGTTTTTGCTCTCTCTGCCTTCTCTATTTGAATACCCGGTTGTCTACACATTATGTCTACTGAATAGGCCAGGTTTTCAGTTGCCGTATGCTACACAGAAATAACAAGCCACACATTCACTAGGAACTTTGTGAAAGTTAAAAGTTGGAAGCACTTTTCCCACTTGTGTCTAGAAGGGATGCTTGCCTGTGGCTATTCTGAAATGAAGTTTAGATTTTGTATTAGTTTTCTATTGCTAATGTAACAAATTATTTATGGCAGTGGCTGCTGCCATCATGCTGGCTGCAGCAGGGAAGCACGGCTGGGGCTGCATACTCCATGGAGCCGGTGGGACCCCTGCCCCTTCTGAGTTGGGGAGGGAGCTCTCTGTGCTGCTGCAGCCTCCCAAACCGCAGCTGCAGTCCCAGGCCTCCTGCTCTACGGAGCAAGCAGGAGCCCTCGCCAGGAGGGCATGGCTACAGCCGCCCAGGAGCTCTGCCCCTTCTGAGTTGGGAGGGCGTGTGCGCATGGGTGCAGCTGCGATTGCCCTCCCAGGCGCAGGATCCGGGCATCTCTGCAGCCTGCACCCTCCGGAGCCCCAGGAAGGGCTCACCCCCTCCGTCCTTGTAAGCTCGGGGGTGTCTGCTCCCACTGCCTGGCTTCTCTCCACTCCCGCCTGCTCTGATCTCAGAGCTGGGTTGGGGCCAAACCCCGGGGCCACGAATGGCTGTGGGAGGCAGACAGAGTACTGGGTGGAAGAGGGCAGATCCCCAGTGAGGCCCCACCTTCAGGCCAGGGAGGGCCTGAAGATTGCCGTCCTGGCCGCCAATCCCTGCAGGACTGGAGTTGGGTCTCATGGTGCCTCTTCTGGGCTGCCCATGGCCGCCCATGGACCAATCAGTGCTCACTTCCTCCTCTCTGAGGTCGATAAAAGCCCTGGGCCCAGCCAGAGCAGGGCCGAAGATGGGCAGACAACTAAGAGAGCGGAGGATGGAGAGATGAGGAAGGCGACCAGCAGCTGCAGGGAGGAGTATCCTCTCCACTGAGAGCTGCAGATAATGGGAGGGCCAGAGAGGAGCTACCCTCTCTGCTGAGAGCTTCAGAGACCTGCAGAGACGTTGGAATGACTTGCCTGAGGAGAAGAGCCACCCTCTCCAGGGCCTCCTCTCTGCTAAGAGCTGAACGTTTGACTGGACGACCTGCCTACAGAGAAGAGTTACCCACTCCTCTGAACTGTTCTAACACCAAATAAAACTCTTCTTCTTCAACCTTCACTTGTCTGCATACCTCATTCTTCCAGGACATAGGACAAGAACTTGGGCAAAGGTGCTGTGGTCACAGTTCCAGCCAGAAAAAGTGACACCCCAGTGATCCTGTAACATCACAACTTAGTGGCTTAAAGCAACACAAATGTAGTGTTTTACAGTTCCAGAGGTTAGACATCTGCAATGAGTCCTTTAGGCTAAAATCAAGGTGCTGGAGGAGCTGCATTCATTCTGGAGGCCCTGAAGTGGCCACTTATGTTTCACATTCTGGAACATTTGGGAAGCCAAGTGTGGCTGCTCACAGCTCAGGGAGTTACAGAAAAGCTCAGGAGATGAGGGTTCGGCAGGTTATGTAGGAATTTCTCAGGCATTTACTCTGCATAAGATGAGGAGCCATTGGAGGCTTTTGAGCAGAAAATTGATTTTTGTAAAGGTCACTCTGGCTGTTGTGATGTGAACAGATTTTCTGGGTGGGGTAAGAACAGAAGCCAGGGGACTAGGAAGGGAGCTACTCAGTCATTTATGTGAGAGTTGATGGTGGTTTTGGTGTGGGGTGAGGGGTGATGGATATATTTTGAAGACCAAGCCAACAGGACTTCCTGATGGAGAAGATATCAAATGTATTGAGAGAGACAGACACACAGGCAGAGAGAGGAGAGAAGAGAGGAGAAGAGAAGAGAAGAGAAAAGAGAAGAGAAGAGAAGAGAGGAGAAGAGAAGAGAAGAGAAAAGAGAAGAGAAGAGAAGAGAGAAGAGAAGAGAAGAGAAAAGAGAAGAGAAGAGAAGAGAAGAGAAGAGAAAGAAGAGAGAACCTAAAAGAGAAACACATTTGAATTCTTTCTTTGAATCCTGGAGTGAAGGAAGGAGTATGGAGGATGGAGTGACTTATATCAAACTGTTGATGTGAAGTAGAAGAGAGTGAACAGCTGTAAAAGGGACCCTCCCATTTGGCTGTGAGCTGTTGTATATTTGAATAGTTTACAGTGACAATATGTTTTTATGTTATTTGTATATCTTCTGAAAAAGTTACAGGCAAGACTGACAACTTTTGCAAAGGACACATTTTGTTTCATTTAGGCAATGTGTGCAGTTTTACCATGAGCTTTGTCAGAGATGCAGATTAATTCAGACAAATATTTAGTATCTACAATTGGCAAGGAGAATGCCATGTGCCATGGAACCATCTGATAAATATAGGATTATAAAGAAAAATGCAATCAAGAATGAAACAATTAAATTTGTTATTGACTCAGGAGATTGAGATGTAAATGTAATTGAAGTTAATAGATTATAATTATAGATCATTGTGCATTTTTTAGAAGGAAGAAAAGTTTACTGATTGAAATGAAAATAGTGATCAAACCATAAAAAGTGCTTGAAGAGAGAGAGGTACAGGCTGCTATTTTTTTCTCCAGCAGTCCAATAATGCTGTATTATTTGGTGAACTCAGTATAGACGTCAACATTTTTCACATTGATGTGGGAGTAGAACTAATTAGGCTGAATATGGTTCTATAGATTCTTTTTCTTAGGATATCAAGCCTTTCCTTGCCCCAGAGTCTTTTCTAGTATTGAATACAATTTTTGAAACTTCACATATGTAAAAATAAACTGAATGCCTTTTTGAAATTAAGATTTTGCTAAGTCTATGAGCACATGCATACAAAAATGCCTTAGGGTTGTTTAGAGGACTGAATGGAATAATTTTAGGAAAGAGCTTTGCAAGCCTTAAAGTGCTACGCCAACAGAAGGCATTATTGTTTTTATTCTTGCTCATCTAGTTTTGAAGAGTTTTGAGAGGTTCTGGGTTTTGGACAAGTGGATTTTCTAGATCAGTGTAAAGTACCCATTTGAGTACTGTTTTTTTAAAAAATAATAATTTGAATGGACACATTCCTACTGTGTAGTCTAAACTCCCATTGAATGTTCTTTAATCTTGTGGCTCCTTTATTCTTTCTCATTCTTGGGTAGTGAAAGTCAGTGTCTTCACTTTATTTTTCATAGATCCACAATCCCCTATCCAAGACTCTTGGGGCTATATATGTTTGTGAATTCAGATTGTTCTGATTGTAGGAAGGTATTCTGAACCCCAAACCATGCTTTCCTCATAAGATCTCCAGCAGGATCTTGAACGTCTCCCAGGAATCATATACTTTCGTATTTCTGAATGGAAACATAAATAATTACATCAAGTGGGATAATTAAAATTATGCATATTTTCCTATCAGCTCAGGGCAGGTTTTGTCAAAATTACTTTAGGTCAGATCAGGTTTTGCTACCAAATCAGTTAGTCAATATTTTTTAGTTTTCAGAACTTTTTGGCTTTGGAGTTGAGGATAAAGGATTTTTGGAATTGAGGTTAAAAGATTGTGTGCCTGTTGTATAATAGTTTTTAGAGGGCATCACACAACAAGTTCTCCCCTCTCCAATTCATCCTTTTTATTACCAAACAATTTCAACATTGTTGTATTCTCTACTCCTGCTCCCATTGCTTTAGAAAAGGCCCTGGCCTGTACATTTGCAACTGTTGATACCTTCACCATCAATTCCTTTACCTTTACAGTATACTTTCCATGGTCCTAGTTATCAAAGGTACAAATCTGATTACATGTTTTTGTTTTGTTTTGTTTTTGTTTTTGTTTTTGTTTTACTATTTTGTTTAATGGCTTATATTGACCACAGGAGAGATTCCTAACATGAAAGTTTGCAATTTAGAATTGTCTTTGATCTAGCCCCTACCTGTACAGTTCTACCTTATCTTCTGCTGTTCCCTTCTCTCTCTCCTTCACTCTCAATGTAAGACTTTAGGTTCACTGAACATCTTCACTTTTTCAGCCTCTGGACTTACCTGTTACTTAATGCTTTTTCCCTCATGTCAGCTAAATGAATTTGTATTTGTTGTTCCTGATATAACTCCAAGACCTCTTCACCTACAAAAGATTCTCAGACCTGTTGAAGTAGAATTCATCATTCTCTTTTGTTCTTTTTTTGGGTTACCTATGTGTTTTTTATATATATACATATATATACACACACACACATTTATGTATATGTGTATATACACACACATTTATGTATATGTGTATATACACACACATATATGCATGTGTATATATCTACACATATATATATACACACACACACACATATAAATTTATGCCCATGTAGTATAGCATTGATCACACTTCTGCAGATTTGTACTTTTGCAGATTTTATTTACCTGTTTGTATTTCCAAGAAGGCTGTGGGCTTCCTGAAGGCAGGGACCATGCCTTTGCCATTGCTATCTCTGTAATTCTCAGCATTCTGCTCAGTACCTGGGTGTATTTTAAATTAACATTAGTTGAAGGAATGAATAACTGGGGTGCAATTCTACCTTTAGGTCCATGCTTCCCGAAAAGTGGTCCAAGGACTAACTGTTGCAGAAACACTAAGGTCTTAAAAAAAAAACAAACAAAAAAACTTCAGATTCCTGGGGCCAATTCTAGATAGAATCCAAATAGAATCTCTGGGAAGGGGGCTCTGAAATCTGCATTTTAAACCAGTTCTCCAGGGATTCTGAAGATTGAGAATTTAGCTTTGGGGACCTTTGAAGAATGTGAGATTTGTTGCCAAAAACGAAACTGTTAGGCCTAAGATGCTTTTCTTCCACTTCCCCACCCTACTTTGTAGTTTTACTGCCTACACCTTGACCATGGTGGTCACTTACCTCAGCTGTTCTTTATTTCCTGTTTCATCTCCATTTTCCAATCTTATTTTCTAATTTATTTTGCAATGACAAATAATACAACAGTAATTAATAGCACTTCATCACCCTATCCTCACAACAACTCCAGGGCACATGGAACTTCAAGTTTGTAAGTTGCAGGCAACATACTGTTGCTTATTATACCCATAGGCTCTGCTTCTATTAATGTCCTCGAACCTTGGAGCAGAGCCTATGGAGGTATTAAGGACAGACTTGAGTCTGTGGGTCTTGATGAAAACTACTTTGGCTACTCAGAAGCTCTTTTCACTCATTTCTCTGTATAGCTCTGTTCTGGAAGGCTGAGATTGCTTGATAGCTGATGCCTAGACGGTGTCAGCCAGTGTATAAAACTTTCCACTTAGAAGGAGATTATTCTGCTCAAGGATGGCTTAACTGGGATGGAATGCAGCCTCCTTCTGCTCAAGCAGACAGGACTGATAATCTATTATATCATCAAAAGACAGATTTGAAAAGGAAATATAACTTCTTCATTCTTCCTTTTTATTACTACTCTAAATAATGACCCTGAAAATTTGTTTTTCCAAATGAAATAAGTTTGAGCCTGACTTCCCCTTTGTCTCCAAAGGTCAATGGAAGGTCCTGTTGTGGTCACTGTTGCCAGGGGCCTCACACCGTTACTTTACAAAAATCTGAAGGTTGTAGTCCAGAAGTCTTGAGGTACTCATGTAGTGGGAGGCTGGGAGGCTCACTGTCTGTGTGTCAGGCTCAGGCTTGGAGCTCTTTTGCCAGGGGGTCTGATTTTCTGTCCTCTGCCGTTCACTGACAGCCTGGTAGAGGCCTTACAAACCTTCAGGGTCCCAGAAGGGGGTGAGTGCAGTGCTTTCTCACTTGTCAAAGTTCTTAGCTTGTACTTTTCCTAGTCTCAGGATAACCTTGGGGTCAGGCTATCACCCCCAACTTCAGTTAAAGCATTAGTCTCCATATCCTTTTGATATGCCACAACCCCAGCAAGACTGAAAGACCTGTTTACCTGGCCCCTTGTGGGAAGGAGCCCGTAGACCTTTAGAAACAGGTGCAGGCAGGGAAAGGAGACACCTCCCATTTTACACCCATACTTGCAAAAGGCCCCAAAACAGTGATTGATTTTTTTTTTAAGTTAAACTTGCTTCTTTATTGCAGGAATTCCCAGGAGTTTTGTCTTAAAATATATTGTGAATCTTCTAGAAAAATTATAAAGTACATTTCCTATTTTTTCCTAGTTTTATTGAGATATAATTGACCAATAAAAATTGTATGTATTCAAGATGAATGATGAGATGATTTGCTCTACATATGTATTATGAAATGATCACCACAATCAAATTAGTTAACACGCCAGTCTCCACACATAATTACTGTGTATGTGTGTGGGGGGGATGGTGAGAACACTTAAGATCTACTCTCTAAGCAGTAGTGAGATCTGCATATAAGTGAGATCATACAGCATTTGTCTTTGTTGATTGTGTTTTCCTTTGATAACCCACCTTATTATAAGAACACCAAGGGAGAAACAAGATGGGGATAGATTCATTTGAGAACCTTGCCAGACCTCACATTGTAGTTTTGCTTCAGGCGCGTTAGCTCTAGAGGTCTCTTTGTCCTCATTTTGGCCCTCCTTTCTGTTGGTTATAGTCAGGAAGGCCCCACTGAGAGGCAGTTACTTCTTTTTCCTCTAGCTAGTCATGTTAATAACCATTACATATTAAGTTCTATTATAGGTCAGACTGTTCGAGAAGCTCTTCATAAACTACCTCTAATTTTTGCAACTCCACAAGGCATCATTACCCCATTTAGCAGATGTACCTCATAGAGTTTAAGTAATTTTCTTACATAGCCAGTAAATTAAATAGAGAATTTGAAGAAATGTCTATGTAACTCCTAAGGCTGTGCTCTTTCAAATATCCTTCTAAATCTTTTAGAATTAGATTGAAAATACAACCTCATGTAATATCCTTTCTGTGAACTTCGTCTTTGTAATATTCTCTAAAAGTAAAGTACCCAAGCTCTATTGCATAATTTTTTCTTATTGTTTTGAACCTAAAGGATATGAAATAACTAATTATCATTGTACTACAAGGGAAAACATTTTATTCCTTTATTTTTATTAACGTCCAATTCCCTAATTTATTCTTAGAGTTTTGGTTTGTAGGGAATTAAATCCATGGTCTTCTCAGGCATAATCTGGCCACCCTCCAGGGGGCGGCAGATACAGGGGTCATCCTATGTTTTTGTTCTCATGGTTATGAATTATAACATTGGTGGATCCAAGGGTTGTAGGAGTCTGTTGCCCCAATGACATAAATGTTTCAGCTACTAAATGATTTTCTCCTCCACTGGGGCTTGGCAGATTTTTCTAGAGTGTTCAATTTTCATTACATTATAACGGCTGTTTTGATCATGGTGCACTGTGATTGCTTGTTGAGGTCATCAAATCACAATTCCCAGGGCAAGTCCTGAAAAAGCATCATTGAGATTGGTTCATCTCCCATTGTTTTCCCAGGGTTTCAGATTCAAGCTTGTGTGTGTGTGTGTGTGTGTGTGTGTGTGTGTCTGTGTGTGTGTCTGTGTGTGTGGGTGTGTTTTGCAACAACTATTTTGCAGATAACCCCATAAAAGAAAATTGGCTGACTCACTTCTTGGTTATATTCTTTAAAGTGTCAACCTGTGGATAGGACATTGGAAATAACTATATTAGAAGGAAAAAATGTAAAGTAGGTAAAGGGAGTGCTAGTTGAAAGAGGTGGCTACCCTTGCCAGAAGAGTAAGTCAATAGATTTTCTCTCTTTTCAGATGAAGTATTGATTAGCATTCAGACCCAGTGATGGATATAACCTAGCCCTCTGCGTGAAAACTCTTCTTCTGTCAAGAGATTCAGCTGGGGGAATATTCTGCATAGCCCACCACAGCTGATTGGATTGGGAAAGGCAACTGGCCATATCTGGTCAGTAGACTATAAGGGGAGCTTGGAACAAAGTCTCTGCCCATGTAGGGAGAACGGACTGACCTAACCAGCTCTCTCTTAGAAATCTACACAAGTCAGTGTAGAGAAGTTCATGTAATTAGTGGCAACTGTAGAAGATGAAAGTCCATGAGGTAGAGAGGTCATGGTGGACCGTAAGTGAGCACAGGCTATATGTAAGAAGAAACCAAATGGAAACCAGCTGGTAGAGGCAAGATGAGTGTATCGGGGGGAACCCCACCCCCAATGTTTATCGTGGGTTCTTTTCTGTTTCCTAGGCGTCTCGGCTGGCTTGAGAAATAAAGGGAAAGAATATAAGAGAGAGAAATTTTAAAGCTGGGTGTTCGGGGGAGACATCACATGTCGGCAGTTTCTGTGATGCGCCCCAAGCCATAAAACCAGCAAGTTTTTATTAGCGATTTTCAAAAGGGGAGGGAGTGCACGAATAGGGTGTGGGTCACAGAGATCACATACTTCACAAGGTAATAAAATATTACAAAGCAAGTGGAGGCAGGGCAAGATCACAGGACCACAGGATGGGGCGGAATTAAAATTGCTAATGAAGTTTCGGGCACTCATTTTCACTGATAACATCTTATCAGTAGACAGGGTTTGAGAGCAGACAACCTGTCTGACCAAAATTTATTAGGCAGGAATTTTCTCATCCTAATAAGCCTGGGAGCGCTACAGGAGGCCGGGGCTTATTTCATCCCTTTGGCTTCGACCATAGAAAATGGACGCCTCCAAGGGGTCCGTTTATAGACCTACCCTCAAGGCGCATTCTCTTTCTCAGGGATGTTCCTTGCTGAGAAAAAGAATTCAGCGATATTTCTCCTATTTGCTTTTGAAAGAAGAGAAATATGGCTGTGTTCCACCTGGCTCACCAGAGCAGTCAGGCTCCAAGTCTTATCTCCCTTGTTCTCTGAAGATTGCTGTTATCCTGTTCTTTTTTCAAGGTGCCCAGATTTCATATTGTTCAAACACACATGCTCTACAAACAATTTGTGCAGTTAACGCAATCATCACAGAGTCCTGAGGCGACATACATCCTCCTCAGCTTACGAAGAAGATGACAGGATTAAGAGATTAAAGACAGGCATAGGAAATCACAAGAGTATTGACTGGGGAAGTGATAAGTGTCCATGGAATCTTCACAATTTATGTTCAGAGATTACAGTAAAGACAGACGTAAGAAATTATAAAAGTATTAATTTGGGGAACTAATAAATATCCATGAAATCTTCACAATTTATGTTCTTCTGCCATAGCTTCAGCCGGTCCCTCCATTTGGGGTCCCTGACTTCCCGCAACATAAGTGAAAGAGACCGAGTGAAACAGGTTGAGAGAGAGTAGCTGAGTCCTGTGGATGATTGAGGCCTTTGATGAAAATGGAGGAACTTGTGCCTGCATCCCTCTGGTAGCCTTTGATTTAGTCTGTACTGGGTTATGTGTCTCTGAGCTTCTGTGAGGCCTATTTGACATTGATTCAAAACAATGATTCCTATTTTGTCATTTCCATGTGTGTTCTGATAATAAGATCCATGTTCTCCCAAGGAACTTGGAGATTTTTCAATCTGCCTGATTTGTATTAATATCTATAACATTTATTTTAAATAGTATTTTTTTCCAGTCAAAATTTATTATTTTATTGATTAGCATCGGAAGTAGAAAGGGCATGTAAGAAATTTATTTTTGAGCATTCTTCTACAAATATAAAGGACATAGAGTTTATACATTCTTCCTTTCATTTAGGAGGAAGTTAATATTAGATGCATTCTCTGTGCAAGGTGAGCTAAGAGAAAAGACAGCAATCAATATATTATGATTCTATCTTACCAAATCAAGAATTTCCTTTAGAGAATTAACCATGTTGCTGATCACCACTTCTCAACACTTATACTTATGGGTTGAAATTATGTTTATTCAGCAAAGTCTAATTTACCCTGCATTTTGTAAGTTGGAGGCTTTAGAAGGAACTATATCCTTCCCAAAGTTAAAGCTCTGCTAAGCTTCACTCTTTAGTCTAAGGCCAGGCAGTCACAGGCATAATGCAGCTACGAGAGAGATGTGCTTTCATTCTTTTGGGGTAGGGAGGAAATAGAGCAAGTGGCTGAGAATACAGATATTGATTCAGAACCCAGCTCTATTACTTACTATGTGTGAGCTTGGGTAGGTTAATCTCTAGTTTCCTTATGTAGAAAATGGAGGTGATGATAATATCCACTGTGTAATGTTGGCATTGTAAGGATATACTAAAATATCTAACATAATACTTGACATTTACTAAGGGCTCAAATAAATAGATGTGATGGTAGTAGCAGTGTAGTAGTATATGTTGTTGTGGTTGTTGTAGTTTGGTAATCATTGTTGCTGTTGTTGGATGGTAGTGTCCAGAGATTAGCTAACTATATAGTCCAGGCTCAAATCTGACCGAGAGTCTGTTTTTGTAAATAAAGTTTTATTGGAACATAGTTACATTCACTCATTTGCTTATTGTCTATGGCTGTTTTCATACTACACCAGAACCTAAAACATGTACTATTTGACTCCTTATAGAAAATATTTTCTGATCTTTAGCACAGTGGAAATAAGAAACAGTGAAAGTTTATCATTCACATAGTCATGCTTGAATTCTGACACTTCTCCTTAGCTTGGTGGAATTGGTCAAATTTACCTTTGAGACTCAGTTTCCTCTGTGGTTACAATGATACATAAATAGACATGTTTTAGTGATTAAATGTGTGAAATTAGCACAAAATTGTTGCTCAATAAGTATCAACTTCTGTATCTTCCTTTGACATTCCTTCTGGTTTCCTTGTTGTAGTAAAATAAATAAGTTGGATATTTCTGGATTTAATCTCGCTGTTTCAAAAAATGTGAAAACATTGCTGGTTTATGCTTTATGTATACATAATTGCCCACTACAAGTGGCTAGCTGTACTTTGCTCAAATTCTTAGAACCAAGTAGGACCACTTAAAGCTATTAGCAAAAGAAGCTGGTATTTAAGTCAAATAAAAAAAATTCTCATCTAAGTCAGAAATAGTTATTTTGTCTTTCAAAGTTATTAAAGCAAATTTCTCAAACCTGAATGTTATATAAATGCACTAGTAGTTTCAATATTGTATTTATTATGCTTCATATAAATTGAAGTAACTTGATACTTCATATAAATTGAAGTAATTTGAACATCATGACAGTGATAATAATTCTAAGTTTGACAAGAGTTTTTTCTTTTTGAGTGGTTCCAATATGTTTTCAGACTTTGTCAGGTCTATCTGGTGGAGAGGAGCCGGACCAAAAATGAGTCATAGCTTCCACATTCTATTTTAGAGAAGTGTAGGAATAATTAATCATAGTCAAGTCCTCTGGTGATTATATTAGGAGAATAAATGTAGTGCTACATTTCCATGCAAATCACTCTTCTTGTTCTTCAGTCTTGGAAATGTCTAGTTGCCTCAATTTTGTCATAATTGTAATCACTTGTGAATAACTAACATTTCCTATTTTTCTGCTAATTTGGAAAAAAAACCCCACCATCTTGTCTCTAGAAATTAAAGGCTAATAAATATATTCCCTTTTTAGAGTATCAGAGAGACACATCATTACATGTATACATGCTGAACACATTTGTTTTGATATTTACCATCGTTTATTTTTTCATTTCCTTTTTTCTTCTTTTTAAAAATTCTTCTTGGATTGCTTGTGTATGTTGACTAATTCCCATCTTTTAGATATTCTTCTTTATATACCCCATTGTGATCCTAGGTCTTAGAATGCAGAACTTTAACAATGGAGCCTGGAGATAGTGATATTGAACATTCTATCTAATTTTCATTTTTTCCTCATAAAACTAATTTTAAAATTCTATATTCTTAACACTTTTGCTGTTGACTCACACAATTTTGCTTTCACCAGCATCCAAAGTGGCTGAAACATCAGCATCAGGTGGTGGCAATGCTTTAAGGGACATCTTATCATATGCAGCGTGGCATCTCTGCGTAGGCGTGTTAAGTTATCCTACATTACTTAGGCTAATTTGTGACAAAGTTGGTAGACTCAATGAAATTAACAAACATTTTGTAAAGAGGTAGAAAGATCTCCCCACCCAGTATCTTATTCAAGTTTTTTAAAAGAGTAATTCCATCCCCAGACTTCCCACACTTAGTGGTCTTCCATATAACATACACATAGCAGACTCTCACTAGCAAACCTGTTAAGAGAATAAGTAAGTTTGCAGCACTACTTGCTCAACCCAATTTGAGTATAGTGTTTGCTTATGTGACACACTGAACACACAGTTAAATGAACTTTTACTTCTTCCCTCTCTAATGCTGTTGGCTCCTTCAGGTCATCTCCTGCATAAATAACCTGCACCTGAGTCTCAACTCTGCTCTTAGGGTCACCCTGACTAAGACAAGATTATCTGAATAATGGCATATTACTTTTCAATATCTGAAATAAGTGTAAGACAGGAAGTACAAATTGTGTGCTGTTTTCTAGAAGACAGAATAAGTACTTTTTTTAAGATCTCATAATCTCAATTATAAATGAAAACTTAAGTGACCTTGGCATACTGTCAACATAAATCTAGCTTTTAAATAGGAGATCTTCTCTGCACCATGACTTCTAAATCTATTTGGGCTTTTAAATTTTAATCCTTCAGGGAAATTGAACTCAAATAGTAGAAACACTTGTTCTTCAGGAAGCCTGAGGGTTATTAAACAGGCCAATCCAAAATACTGTAGTCGTTATGAAACTGTGTGGAAGAGTGAGGAAAATGCCAATGTACAAACATTTATGTTGGTACTTGCCTCCTGGTCTCTTATCTTAGAAACTTCTTAGACATTTCGAAATTTATCTCATAAGATTCCCATATAAAAGATAAAGTTGTCATTTATTTGAAATTCATCTAGAGAATTTAAGAAAATGTGAGGATTGTGCATTCCAGATTATCCTTCACACCTGAAGCTGTGCCTTGGTTCAACAAGGCCTTGTCTGGACTCTCTAGTGTTCAGATAAGCATAGACATAGAAGAGACTCCTCGCTGAGATCATTGACCCTAAGTCCTTTATTATATGCTTCAAGGAGGAAAAGCTCAGATTTGTCCAAGGTCAGACAACAGCAGCAGGCTGGAACTCGGTTTTCTGTCTGTCTTCTGCTGTGATTGGGCCACGTGAAAAAAGGTTCCAATTGGGTATGAAGACTTCCCATAAAACATTGGCTGAGATGGACATACTGGTGTTAATATCAAAAAAGAAGGTCAGAGTTGGGCCGGGCATGGTGGCTCATGCCTGTAATCCCAGCACTTTGGGAAGCTGAGGTGAGTGGATCACGAGGTCAGGAGTTCAAGACCAGCCTGACCAACACAGTGAAACCCCATGTCTACTAAAAATATAAAAATTAGCCGGGCATGGTTGTGCGTGCCTGTAATCCCAGCTACTAACGAGGCTGAGGCAGGAGAATTGCTTGAACCCAGGAGGCGGAGGTTACAGTGAGGTGAGATCACGCCATTGCATCTAGCCTGGATGACAGAGTGAGACTCCACCTCAAAAAAAAAAATAAATAAATAAATAAAAATAAGGTCAGAGTTAAGATTGGTGTGTAAACTATTAAGGAAAAATTTTTTTAAAAAGTAAAACATTTGTTTTAGCAAGCCACATGCCAAAATAATCAGAAATTCACAAAGAAGTCTTGTCTCATTGCATACTTGCTGGAACAAATACATCATTAATGTTCTCAGTTTAGAATGAAATCTTCAAAGTCTTGAATGTTTCTTTCAAAATCATCATTACTATTGTGGATTAAATTCAATATTAAGTTATAACACTTTATATAAGTTATGAAGTGTTTGAAGGTACTTTGTTGTTGTTGTTGTTGTTGGTCATTTGAGGGATACCAAGAAAATATTTCTCATCCCCAAATTTTCTTCTCACTTGTCTCCTTCATGCTTAACATTTTTCCTTTGATTTCTGCCTTTTGGGTTTTCATCATGGTGGGCTGCGGAAGAGATGTCAATGACACACAGTAGCATATCAACTTCAGTTACTTAGTAGTAGTCTTCCAGAGAGTTGACACTCAAGGGAATGGCACATGGGATGGAAAAGTTTTTATGTCAGTCATAAGAAAGAGCACCAAAGAAGGGAGAGCTGCATTAAGGTGAGGACAAAGCAGCAGTAAACTTTTTGAAAAAGAGAAACACCAAGAGAGTAGCAGAAGCTGCTGAATTATAATATTGCCTATCCCACAGTTTTGGCTAGAATTTGCTCTGATGGCTAATGATTTACAGAGGCTTTGGAGTTTTTCCTTTCTAATAACACACTGATTACATTTACATGGTGTTTTACAAGGTATTGAGCACAGCCATAGGCATGATCTTGTCTAAGCTACTCTGTCAGTTAGCCAGGATGAGTACCAGCAGCTCCATTTTACACACAGTGAAATGAAGGCCCAGAGTTGTTAAGAGACTGGTTCCAACTCACATAAGCAGTGAATGGAGAAGCCACATGGGAACTCCCCTATTGTGGTTTTGACAGGTGATGTTTCCCCTGCACTGTGTGAGGTTGGGAAAATATTTTATGCTTTGGAGTCAGATGACCCAGGCTTAAACTTGCCAATTTTCTTGCCAGCAGTGTGACTTTGTTTATGTTACTAACTGCTCTGAATCTCAGTTTCCTTCATTTGTAAAAAAAGAAAAATAATTCTACCTTGTGAGACTGTTGTCCAAATTCCATTTGGTAACGAAGCAAAGCAACCAGCTTAACGCCTGGCACACAATAGGCACTCAATATACTTTCCCTGCAGTTAAAGATGAAATGATGAATGAGGGTAACTGTTAAATGACACCATGCCTCCTTGGTTTACTTGAATTCCCAAAATGATCTCCTGTGAAAGAGAGAGAGTGTGTGTATATGTCAATGCATCTGTGCATATGCACACCTGTGTGCATGTCTTGGTGTACACCACGAGCACCTGTGCACATCTCTTAGGGCACTGAAGTTGTTCTCTATGTTCCTAGGCTTTGTGGAACCAGACATAGTGATCAAACATGGAGCATATTTCTACTGCAGATAACTAGAAACTGGATAATGGCGATAAAGCTAATCCAACCGGATGGGTCCTAGCTCTGTGACATGGCTGACTTCCAGAAGCACAGGCTTTTTTTGTTCTCAAATATCAGGATGATACCTGGAGTTCTGAGTCTGATGACCTGGAATATTTGGGGTAATTCCCTTTAGAAGACACAGCTATGGACTCACACCAAATTGCATTCATTTTTGAGTATACTTTATTTACAGTTATCCTTTCTTGAAAAACTTTTAGCATCACATTGATTAAAATAAGTTCATAAAATAATCTTCACTGTATTTGTTACATATGGCACGGAATAATTTAGCACTTTGCAAATATGTCTCATTGACGTGTCTCATTGATGCACAAATGAGAGAAGCACCCTTTTCTAAAAGCAGTACAGTGACTTAGTTCAATTTGGCTATGGGAGCACTTTAAAAAATTACCATGAGATGGCGCTGTAGCCAAGTAGATGAAGTATGCTTTAAACTGAGTTTTCCCTAATTATGGCAGTTAATTGCTTTTTTTTTTGAATATAGAGGAATCTATCATTCAACTTAAAATGGAGCAAGGTTTGTTACTCTGTTTTGATAGTATTGATTAAAAGTGAGTCCTTTAATCACAGATCCATAAATCATTTGACAACTGTGTTTCACTTAGGTGTGAGTCTGTTTAAAAAGCCATAGTAGTCAGAAAATCGCCAAACTAAACAAAGGGCCCAAAGGTGCCATTTTATTTAGGATCAAGAAAATATATATGTGGACCATTGTGTTCACCATCCTCATAGACTTGTCTTAAAGTTCTTCCACAAAATTAGATTAACTTCCAGTTTATTTAAAGAGCTGATATTTTTGTTACACTTTAATCTACTTTGCAGCAATGGAAGGTCATAGAAATATTAGAACATGAATTCACATTTAAATAAACATGATACAAACATGCACACGTGTGTATATACTGAGTGTTTTCATTGACTTGCTTTTCCTCCATATAAATATATAAATATTGAATAAAGTGCATGAGAACATGTCTGTACATATATACAGCTACACATTTGCCTATACAGTATACACTTGAATAGATACTTATGGAATAAAAAACACATATACATTTGTAATATATAGGTAGTCAAAAGACATCTATCAGGCAACATTAATGTTCATTCTGATCAAGATTGAGTATATGGGGGTAGAATCTGTAATATTTTCCCTAATATAAAATGAAATGTGCAGTGTTATAAGTGAAGGCAAAAATACATTAGAGCACAGACATTTTAACATTTATATTTTTATCAGTTAGTATGGTATAATCATGGAGTAGTTCAGTTCAAATGCAGCCTTGGTACTAGCAGCATCTTACACATTCTATCTTCGAAATAGTGAACTATCTTTCAACATATCTATGAGGACATAATTAGAATTTATGCATTTCCAAATCACACAGTGACACTTCCCACATTCTTTAGTTTTCAAATCTGTAGCTTTTTCCAAAGGTTTAGGGCAAAAACTATTTCTCATTCAATAGAAATGCTTCAGCATTGTAATCACATATCGAACACTGATTCCAATTACAACATGTAATTTAACCTTGAGTGTTACAATATCAAAGTGGATTAACTGTTGTTAATCTCTTTTTCTCTTCAGTAACAACTTCAACGAAATATTATAATATCTGCTTTTCAATTAGGGAGCCCAGTGCCAATGAGTAATACTGAAATGAGTGAGTTTTTGGAGAAATAAAAGAAAAATTTTGCTCAAAACTATGGTAGTTATAAATTGGTTTGAGATTGAGGTGTATATTTCTAAATTAATTGCAATGTTAAGCCTCAAGTGATATTTCCCCCCTCCTTTGTTTGTTTGTTGTTTGTTGGTAACCAATCAAGAAAACTTATTTTGAAAACTTCTCTCACAGTTGAAACAAACTTGTTTCTGAACCAGGTAAGAAGGAAATAAGTTGAAAGGATTCTAAAAATAAGTCTGTTTATATTTTTTGACTAAGACCATTTCAGTTTAGTCTTTTTTTTTTTTTTTTTTTTTGTGGTAGTTGTCTCGCTCTGTTGCCCAGGAGGAAATGGCAGTGATGTGAACTTGGCTCACTGCAGCCTTGAGTGCCTGGGCTCAAGTGATCCTTGTGTCTCAGCCTCCCGTGTAGCTGGGACCACAGTTGTGTGCCACCAGGATCAGCTAATTTTTTTTTGTAAAGACAGGGAGGTCTCACTTTTTTACCCAGGTTGGTCTTGAACTCTTGGCCTCAAGTGATCCTCCCATCTCAGCCTCCTGAAGTGCTAGGATTACACGCATGAGCCACCGTGCCTGGCCGAACCATTTTGTTTAAAGGCAAGGATTTTTATTTTAATTATTTTTATATTTCTCATATCTAGAAATTTGCTTCACACATAAATGTACACTCAATAGATGATTGTGGAACCAAGCGGAATGGTTTTAATAAATAGTATAAACCAATGGATCTGAAAGCATCAATTTACCTGATGAGTGTCATAGGAAAGTCACCTGCTTTTTACGGAGATGTCCTGGGACTCTACCACTGTCAGTAGCCAGAAACCTGAGTTCATCCTCAATCCTGACACAGTTACATCAATATACTGTTTACTGCTCAAAAGAGTGCATGCATGATGCAGTCATTTCACAGCAAGTTACCAAATACCTCTATAGTGCTGTTTTAGAGAAGCAATTGCTAGAAACGCATTTGGTAATGTTAAATCATCCTTTTGCTAGTTTACCTAGAAGAACAAATATCAAACAAGACCACATTGGAAATTCAGAGTAAAGCACAAGAAGTAGAAGAGAAAGCAGCAATAGTTATTGAATAATATTTGAAATATTTTTCACTTCTGAGAATTAACTTGAAATGCAGCAAATGCAGCAACCTCGTGAATATTTCAAAATGGTATCTATGAAAAAGCAGGAATGAAAAATGTTGTCAAGTATTTCATTTAATTATCTTAGCAATACAGATTTTGTAACACTGACCTTAGTGTCTTTCTTTTCTCCTTTCAAAATATATACCACAGTAAGTTTTAAAGAGATTTTTAAAGAGGCCATTATGTTCAATAAAATTTTCACTATTTATAGCTATTTTTATTTACAGCGTATAGGTAACCAACTCTATCCCATGCCATCAAGGAACAGCATAGCAGCAAGGTTTCCACTTGAAAATAGAAGTTAATTTAGATTTACTTAGGGCTTCATAATTATACAATAAAAGTGAATCATTTTAAAGACATCATTTACAATGTTATAAATAAGTATCAGAAAGCTCACAGCTGAAATGCTGTCAGAACATTTTCCAAGCACACATTTTGTAGCATTGAACCCCACTTTTCATTGACAGAATAAAATGAGGCATACAGATATGATCGTTGGTTCCACTAGACTGGTCTAATTTTTTCCAGTCTCTTATTTTTTTTTTCCAGGTAGGTGAAAACTTGCTCAGTGTGCCCTCCACAGTTACCATGGCAACTGGCCTGTCACACACAGCTCACCTTTTCATTCACTCCGTCGCTATTGTCTTTAGACGCATCTTCAGAATGCTGCTTTCCTAGAGCAACCATTGAGCAGTCATTATCTGTTGTCTTCGCATCTTGCTTTGAATTCTTTTTTTGTCCCATTTGAAGTTGGCTAGACTTGTAGGCCAAAGCCGGTATAGTGTTCACTAAAATTAACTGCAATGGTTTTTTGTTTTCCTTGTACTGACACTGAATATACCGTGAAAAGGCTGACCTATAAGTCTTGTTGAACAGTGTGTAGACTAGTGGGTTGACTGCTGAAGAGAGATAACCGATCCAAACAAACACATTGAGCAGGGCCCCAATGACATCCTCATTGCAAGACTCTTTGCAGATGACGGCCATGATGTTCGTGATGAAGAAAGGGCACCACATCACCACAAACAGGAAGAAGACGATACCCAGCACCTTGCATGCCTTTTGCTCATTGCTGATGGACTGCATAGTCCTTCTGCCTGTGTAGGACCCTGGGTCCCTGTGGATCGACCGCTGGAACAGCTTTTCTGAAGACAAAGAACTCTGAGGGAGGAAGCTGAAAGAAGCTAATTTGGCCCGTGTGCCGAGATCACTTACACACAAAGTAGCTTCTTTCTGGAGTGACTTGATAGTTAGAAAGTAGGTGATCACCATGATGGTCAAGGGAATGAAAAATGACACAAAAGAGCCGATCAAGACAAAGTTATCATCGGCGAGTAAGCAACTCCCCTCCTTAAAGACCTTCGAATCATCCTGTAGCCCAAAGACTGGTATTGGCATGGATATACCTGGAGTTGGACAGAAAATGAAACATGATTGTTAAGGAGTTGAGTATATGAAGGCAAGAGCATCACCACTTAATGTTGGCTATTGAAAAGATTTTATATCAACATTGTTTAAAAGCTTAACATACTTTGAAAATTTAAAATTCCTTTGGACTTACTTATGTGTTTTTTAAGTAAATATTATGTAGTTCCTTGTATGTTTTATTGCCCCATATAGCTAATCCTTTACTTACAAAGAACTATAATCTAGCTTTAATTTTTATGCCATATTTTTCTGATTATAATATTATACTGATTAATTGAAGAAACACACAGAGAGGTAAATAACTAAAAAATGTCCAATAACATCACCATCTAGAGATAGCCACAATTAACAACTGATGCTGTTCATTTTATTTATATATTTATTTATTTTTGTCTATGAAAATCTAGAATATAGATTTGTTTCTTTTTTTGATGCTGTTCGTTTTAGATACACACACACACACTCTTACCATGTGCACACATTTTAGAACAGAATTGAGGTTCTTTTTCACAAACAGTTCTGTATCTTTTTAAAAAATCTAATAATATGTCACAAGCATGGCTTATATATAAAAATAACTATAAAATTATAAATATAGTATCTTTTCTCTCTAGACAGTTTGGGAAGTACAAAAATGTAACAATGAATAAAGAAAAATAATATGTATTCTCACCAGCCAGGGGCAAACATAATTTACATTTGTATCATTTCTCCTTCCACTTACATGTACCTATAAACGTGTATATGCAGTAGTTTATATGCAGTACTTTGTATCTTATATGTTTCAGATCTTCCTATTCCATTTAACATTATAAATCATGATAATTGCACATAAAATATATTTGAGAAATACAATTTTCTAATATTAATTTAAAATAACTTTAACCAATTTTAATTCTTTTTAAAAAAGCTTTTATTATGGAAAAATTTTTAACATACACACAACTAACAAACCAAAAACCAAACCCAGTACAGTGAACTCATCACCCAGCTTCAAAGACTATCAGCTCAAGCCCAACCTTGTTTCATCCATATATCCTCCGGCTGCCATCCTTCCCATGTTATTATGAACCAAATCCTAGACATCATGTCATTCAATCTGAAAATATTTATTACATAGATCTAAAAGCTGTGCACTCTTAGACAAACCTAATATTTTCACAATACCATTCTCACTCCTAAATAGTAGTTTAATATTTCCTTAATATTAAATGTAGAGTTAGTGTTCAAATTTCCAATTGCCCCATAAAAGTTGTATGTTTTTAGTAGTAGAGCATTTATAAGGGTGGACTACAAAAAGCAAGACGGCCATAGACTTTTTATTGACAAATATAAGAGGTAGGTACAGGATGAGATAATACAGGGGAACATGGGCCTATATGGTCCATTGCTCCATCACCCAGAGTTGGGGGATCTGTAAAGCTCCCTCAGGCACAGAGATTAGGCAGAGGAGGAAGCAGAAGTGAATAAAGGCAACCCCCACTAGCCTTTAATCATGCTCCATGCCCCACGTGATGATAGGACCTTTTTAAAGGAAGATTCGACTGGCCATGTTGTGTAGTTTCACCACCCAACCCCCACCACGGACAACCTCTCTGCTCCTGGGGAAACAGGTGTATCTTTCTCTACTGGCCTGGGATGGTTGGTCCAAGGCAATCATGAGATGGCTTATTCTCTCTGCCATAAAGGTAGAATCAGGATGACAAAAAAGAGAGGAAACATGAATCAAGTACTCTGTATAACTTAGTTTAAGATTGTTTCTTTCATGAAATGGTGGATATTGCAGGGACAGCCTGGGATAAAAAGTCAGAAAAAAAGTTCCCTTCTAACTCCTGCCCATATTTTCAGCACTCTCAGAACTGTAGAATAACGAGTGTCCTGGTTACTGCTTCTGACCATCTTTAGGGTCTAATACGTGGTCTCACACCAGCCAAGAACACCGGTTTATTCCAGAGTTGAGGGCCACGGCCTCACTCTTGCCATTCATCTGGAAAAAGGTTTTTGGAGAATCTCTAATCTAACTTCTGCATTAGAATTCCGCTTCATCCAAGCACAGACATGACTGTCCTAACCTCATGTTACCTCACATTGGCCATTGCGACCAGGAGAGAACACTGAGTTGATGTAATAGTCAACACAAATCTTTCTTAGTGACATTTGCCATTATCTTCAAAGACTTAATTGACAATATTTGTCACTTGCCTATGCAAGCCCATCCAGGATTCTTGGAAGGTGGAGATAAATGACATCAGAGCTGTTCATAAGGACACTTATTATGGCTAATGACTCTTCATTTCCTCCATCCCTCTCTGTTCCTGACCCATTGTTTGCAACATTCAAGAAGAGATTGATGAGCTGTGTCTCCAAGAGGGAACATCCTCTGAGACCTTGGATATTGACCAGTTTTGCTTATCCTTCAGAAAACTCTTGATTGTAAAAGTAAGGGCATGATTTCTAAGAAGAGTGTTTTTCTCCCAGTGTTTGAATCTAGATCTGTGAAATATATTTCCTGTACTCATGTACAAGGTCTTGTTAGACAGCATAGTTGCTCATTGATTAGAAAGGATGCTTTGTTCATCCATTTGAGACATCCCTGGATTTGAGTCTTGGCTGTGACTCTGGGCTCCCGAATTGCCTTCTTTATTCCTATAGTCCCCACTTCGTCTATCATGGGAGGCTGGCAGCAACATACCTTCATGCATTTGGTGAGGATAAAATGGATCAAATTTGCAGAGCACCTAGCACAGCACCCAGTCCAGAGTAATGTTCTACCAGTGGTCAATAAACATGAGAGTAGCTTTCTCTGCAGAATTATTTATATTAAATATATCAACATTATTTTATTCTAATCCATTTTGCTTAGATTGTATATACTAGATTTTATATAGCAGATCTTTTTAAACCAAAAGAGGCTAAAAAGGGTTTTGGCTATTGGCCATAGAGTTAACACTGATGTAATTATTAGCTTCTGCCAGGGTGATGCAGGGTCTTAATCAATTTTAATTTTGTACAGCTAGAACTGTTGATTACTTTTCGAATGTGATGAATTACAGCATTACTATTAGCCATGATACACACAAACAAGATATCAACCATCCAAAAAAGGTGTGTGATTTTGTTATTAAACTCTTGAGTGTTCCTTTTTCTAATTAATACAAAGGAAGTAACTACCTTGAGAGCCTTTTGCCCTATTTGCTTATAACCTGGTAATTTACATAAGTGGCAATTCTCAATTAACCAGAATGTGGGCCTACCTAAAATGCCAAATTCTTTAATTATTTGGAATAGCGTCTTTGGTTGGAAACACACACACACACACACACACACACACACACACACACACAC
>NW_012098122.1:223748-236550 GCF_000951045.1 Mandrillus leucophaeus
GCAAACTCCGCCTCCTGGGTTTACGCCATTCTCCTGCCTCAGCCTCCCGAGTAGCTGGGACTACAGGCGCCCGCCACCTTGCCCGGCTAGTTTTTTGTGTTTTTTTAGTAGAGACGGGATTTCACCGTGTTAACCAGGATGGTCTCGATCTCCTGACCTCGTGATCCACCCGTCTCGGCCTCCCAAAGTACTGGGATTACAGGCTTGGGCCACCGTGCCTGGCCAATAATCCCTCTCTTAAATGCCTGGGATAAAAAGCCACCCTACAAGAGGATGTGGTAAGAGGTTACAGGCAGAGTTGTTCTGTCTGGAAGGGGGACATTAATTTGGAGGTGGAGAATCAAGCTGATCAGTTATTTAAATGGCCTATTCATCTTTACATATAACAAAAACATCCTGAATACTATTGTATACCATTCTTTTTCCATGCCTCACTCATAGTAACTGGTCAGCAAGGGTTGTAGAAAGAATAACCAGGAAGTGAAAGTAATACTCTATAAAGAGAAGAGGAAACTTTATGTCAAAACACTAGAACACACAGATAGGCTTTGTTGGTACAATAAGCAGCTCAAAAGCATGTGCCTCTACCAAGAGAGATGAAGACATGGGCTGATCTCCAATATTGTGGTCACAGCCATCTCCAGGGCATTAATTATCTGGCTGCTTTGTTTGATAATAGCTGCTTTTGGAGACCTGACATCTCCTCTCACTTGAAATTTCTGCATATAAAGCATTTTCCTTTATGAACAAAACAGTAACTTGAATTACGTGACTCTGCATTTTGTTTAATATATTTTTCTGAAGAGTGGAAAACAGCTGTCAAAATTCAATATCAGTATTGGATCCTCTGTGTAGCATTTTATTTATTTCCACTGAAACTCAGACAATAAAATGAATGGGAAACCTTGACACCCAAGAACACAAAAGCTTTGATTGGTGTCTTTCTTTCAGCATAGCTCTGCTTACTTCCTGCACATAAACTTTGCACCTCTAGTTAACATCTTACCACAGGCTGCATAAATAACTCACTTTGAACTGCCGGCTGTGAAGGACTGGCTTTATTCTTAATCTTGGACTTTTTCTGAGACGGTGTACATTTCTTGGGAAATAAGAAGATTGCCTTCCTAGCTAACCATCCTCTTGTAGGGAACAGGACAGTGGCAGTCCCTAGGGCTCTCAGCTGGAAAGGAGGTGGAGGGCACAAGTTATTTTGGGGTTCTTGTGAAAAAGATTGAAATTTGGGTTCATAGGTTTCTGTTCCCCTAAACTGCTACCTTTTCTTTGAATTTTAATGCATGCTGTAGTTTTCAAGTTATAAGAATGAATTTACTAGTAGTTTGACAGAAAACACCCCCTGTAAACACTGCAGGATAATCCTTACATTAGAGGGAAAGAAAAATTGAATATATAGGGCAACTGCCAATGGGACTCACTATCCTTCTGATACAGAGTTGCTAAATTCCTTCTAATCTGTGTATGGTGTGTTGACAAGGCAGATGTACATAAAAATGAGAGCTACACAAACATGTCAGTTACCCAAAAACTGTATGTTTCTTTTTCTCAGATTAATTCTGAATAGCTCTGATAATAAATTGCAACTTTTCAAGGTATTTTCACACATATTCATTCACTCTAAATTGACTTTTACAAAATTGTTGAAACATTACCCACATCTTCTGAAAGATATCTGAAAGATGAAAATTTCACTTTACAGATATGAAAACTTGGGCCTACCAAGCTTAAGTAATTTAGTTAGAATCACACAGAAAGTTGGGGGCAAAATCAAGACCTCTACTTAGGGTTCTTAATTCTTATGGTGGATTTTTAAAAACTGCTTATTTGTTCCTTTGAAGGTAGTTTCAAAAGTTTATGACTACCGCTGAGGTTTTTAACATTAGCTTCAGGAAGTCTATAATAGTCCTAAAATCTGAAACATTTGTATATATGTATATTTCCTTGGAGATAGATAGATCTTTCCTTAGACGAAGTTCTAGCCCCTAATATGACTAATAAGCACTCAATTACACCAACTGATATGGTTTTGTTCTGTGTCCCCACCCAAATCTTATCTTGAATTATAATCCTCATAATCCTCACATGTTGGGACAGGGACCTGGTGGCAGGTGATTGGATCACAGGGAGGTTCCCCCAGGCTGTTCTCGTGATAGTGAGAGTTCTCACCAGATGGATCTGATGATTTTATAAGAGTTTGACAGTTCCTCCTTCCCACGCTCTCTCTCACCTGCCACCATGTAAGACTCACCTGCTTCCCTTTCTGGCATGATTGTAAGTTTCCTGAGGCCTCCCCAGCCATGTGGAACTGTGAGTCAATTAAACCTCTTTCCTTTATAAATTACCTAGTCTTGGGCATTTGTTTATAGCAGTGTGGGAATAGACTAATACGCCGATGTTGCATGTACAGCAAAAACTCTCTCTCTCTCCACCCCCCACCAGTACTTGGTTGTACAACACTTAAGAACCCATCCACATCTCTCTTGTCTCAGAGGAGATTGATTTTCATCTACCATTTCCCCCCCAGACAATACGTTACAAAACCCAAAGAGAGTCTGAATCATATAATGTAATTTGAATAAATTACCAGAGTCTTGTTTTGTTGTTGGAATCACAAGTAATAAGGCAACTTCTCCTGATGACTATGTTAGTCAGCTTGATTTCATCATTCTACATTGTAGGCATTGATCAAAATATCACATTTGTACATCATCAATGATACAGTTATGATTTACAAATCAAAAATAGTATTAATAATAAAAATAAAACTTTTCAATGCCACAGAAAGTTGGGGGCAAAATCAAGACCTGCCTCTTTCTTTTTTAATGAGTGGATATTACACTATCTACCCACAGCAGTTGCTCTTTTCTAGGCTGCACATCTAGCAACATGCTCATGACTAAAGATTTATTTAGGAAAAAACTCATCTCTGTCCTACATTATTAGGCCCCATCTTAAAAGTATTGTATCCTTTCTCCCATTTGTATCAAGGGGGCAGATTTTGGAGTGATTCTCTCTGAAAGCTTGGAGAATGAGTCTTACATGTGACATGTCTCATTTCAGAGACTCTGGTCTAGAAGGTGTGGGGAAAAACAGTCATGGTGTCTGGAAAGTTAGGTTGCAGCAGGTGCACACACAATCCAGACCCACTGCAGTCAGTTCTTTTTCCTCCAGCTTCGCTTGTATGCAGCATCCTGAAGCACCTTGTCCATCATATTACACAAGAGCCTACAGTGTCCCTAATGCTCGAGCAATTACCAGCTACGCAGCCCATGCTACAGGGTCTTTGTAATCTGATTTTAACATACTTATTCGACTTTCTCAATAGTCATATGGTGTTCTCTCTCTGTCGCTCTCTTCTTTATGTTATGTCTTCAACTATTCGGGAGGATATTACCCATAGCAAGATTTTTCAACCAGTCACAGAGTGTGATTTGAGGAGCCCCAAGTCCTGCCTCCCCTCACATGTGTCTCAGTAGCTTGCTTGGTATACAGTAGTCCCCCCTTATCCTTGCTTTCCCTTTCCATGGCTTCAGTTTCCCAGTCAACCACAGTCTGAAAATATTAAATGGAAAATGCCAGAAATAAACAATTCATAAGTTTTACATTGTGAACTGTTCTAGTAGCGTGATGAAATCTTGTGTTGTCCTACTCCACCCCACCTGGGACGTAAGCCATCCCGTGGTCTAGTGGATCCATGCTGCAGATGCTCTGTGCCCATGAGTCACTTAGTAGCCATCTCAGCATATCAACTATTCTGGGATCGCAATGCTTGTGTTCAAGAAACCCTTATTTTACCTAAGAATGGCCCCAAAGTGCAAGAGTAGTGAGGTTGTCGTATTGTTATAATTGTTGTATTTTATTATTAATGATTGTTAGTCTCTTACTGTGTCTAATCTATAACTTAAACTCTATCATACATATGTACACATAGAAAAAACATAGTATATATAGGGTTCAGCACAATCCACAGTGTCTGGCATCCACTAGAGGTCTTGGAATGTGAGCCCCATTCCAAGGATAAGGGGAAACTGTCATACTGCAGTGACTCTCTTAGAATGAGAGGTCCCATTCTGTGTACCTATAATTCCCTGAAGGGTTGACTATTAACCTAAGTTCATGGTGCAGCAGCACAGAGACGCACAGCAGGGAGGACTCCTGAGGGCATAGGCCTTGGAAAGGAAGGTTGCCGTAGGAGGGAAGACACACAAGATTGCTCAGGGATGCAGGTCTGAGGGAGGTATGGTGGCTGTGCCATACTGGGCTATTCCTAAGAGCCCAGAGCACCATCGGGAAGGGGCAATGTAAACAGCTACTGAGAGGTACAGAGACTCACTTTTCATTTTTGCCCTGGACCAATTTTGATACCTTTCCTTTCCCTGAAATGCTATACCAGTGAGTAGGTGCTCCAGGATTTCTACGTAGCGGGGGCTTAGGAGTGGAGGCTGGAGGGCGTGGGCAAATAAGGCAACCTGTCTTGAGGCTACATTTGCATAGAAAACACATTATTGTACTTTAACTGTAGAATTATTTGGGACTGCTTTGGGAATCTGAAGATGGAGATCGTGTTTGCAAACCACACCCTACAGTTTTTTTCAAAACATATCTCAAGGCACATCCCTTGTAGGAAAGCTTCCCCAGATTAATTCTTTCTACAATAAGAACTATTTTTCTTACTCCATATTCCTTCAACACCTCCATAAATAAATTATACTGTGCTAGTTCACACTTTCAATATCTTAGAATTTTTCTCTAGACATGTCATTATATTCATGAGATGACAATCTCATTAACAGCAGGGATATCTTTTCCTTTCTGTATTGTAAGACATTCCAGAATCGAATGTGCTTCTGCTTATACTGGGGGCTTAGTAAATGCTTGTGGGATTGATGGGTAAACAAATGAGAGAGAGGAAAAAAAAGAGAGAGTTGGGAATTATAATACATTTTATAGACACAGCTTGAAATTACTAAATAATTTCATAATGCTTCCCTTCATGTTTGTTGGGAAAACACAGTAATGAGGCTGTCAATTAGCCACATAGGGTAGAAAAACGGAAAATGGGTATTTGTATGATACATAATTTGTATACTCTTTTGAGGGAGCCACATACAGGAATAACCAGCACATGAGCTGACCACCTTAACAGCTAAAATCACAAGGGAAAAGATCGCTGTAGAATATGGTGCCTAGTGAGAATCAGGAGACCTGGGTTTATTCCTGTCTGTTCTGACTCATATCCTGGATCTAGGCCCGTTATTTTTCACCAAGTGTCTTTCAGGTAAATTAAACAAGTATGTGTCAGCAAACTGGAGCATGAATATAGTGGGAAAATCACAGAATTTGGAATCACAAGACACAGGTTTGCCTCCAGACTCTGTTAACCACTAGCTGGGTGACCTTAGGCTGCTTAACTTTCAAGCTTCCATCTGTAAGGTGGAGATAATATAAAGAGGGCTCCTCTGATTTGCATGCAAGACTTTGGTGAAAAAGCAGTGAGGTAATGAGTCTGAATCATTTTTGTAAAGTTTTAAGATTTATTTAGACGAAAGTGATTATAATGTACTTAGCACTATGTGAGACTCTGGGTAATGCAAAAGACCTTTGAGACATTTCATGGTGTCTAAGTTTTTTTTTTAAGCTTTTGATTATGGAAAATTTTAAACACATGAAACTAGAGAAAACGGTACTGTGAACCCTATGTACGCATCACCCAAGTTCAATACAATCATGATGTCTAAGATCTCATAGGGAAAACAAAATATACACCATTGATTTAGGAAGGCAGCAGTGCAGGACAGAATGAGATCAAGAGGCAAAATAGATGACATCGATAAATTCCTGTGTTATGTCGGAGTGCGAGGCTCATTGTGGGTTGGCATCTCTGGGAAAGGCACAGGAGCTGAACCGGGCCTGTGAATGAATAGAATCTGGACAGGGATCAGGCAAGGAGACAGGAGTGATCTCTGCATCCTGGGCCAAGGTGTGCCTGGACTTGCTGGGGCTGAGGCAGTCTGTTGTCTGGTATGCAACTGTGAACTCAGGAGCAAGTGCACACATTGCTTATCACCTACCAGAAGCATCGAGCAGCTCCTCTATCTGTGATAGCGATCAGTTTTGTTCTTCATCCATCAATCAAGTAGTAATTGAGCCTACACTGAGCTAGGTACTTGAGGAATTAGAGAGGGAGAAGGTGGTTGAGTCTATAATCAGTTACTTTACAATCTAATACCTTCACTACCATTCATTAATTCATCACTCCAAAAAAAAAAAAAAAAAAAAAGGTTAGGGAGGCAGAGGATACAGAGGTATAAGCAGAAAACTAGGATCTTATAGGGAAATGTATCTGCTTCTGCTTCAGTCTGTTGTGAAGTTACATAGCATGTATCCTCTGGAAAACTCCCTACCCTCTTAAAAGGGTGACTGGGAGAAAGGAAAATAACATCATATCATAGTCATGCACCCATAAAAATGTTTCAATCAACATCAGATTGCACACATAGCAGTGGTCCCATAAGATCAGAATACGATTATAACACTGTATTTTTACTATACCTTTTCTGATACATTTAGATACACAACTACCATTGTGTTGTAATTGTCTGTGGAGTTCAGTGCAGTAATACTCTGTACAGATTTGTAGCCTAGGAGCACTAGGCTGTCCCACACAGCCTACGGGGGGAGCAGGCTATACCATCTTGGTTTGTGCGAGTATACTCTGTAAGGTTCACACAAGGATGAAACTGCCTAATGATCCATTTTTCAGAACATATCCCCTTCATTAAGCAATGCATGACTATATTTTGAAAACAGTATTGACCCCCTGGGCATCCTGAAAGGATCTTAGGGATCCCCGGGAACCTGCAGAATATGTTTGGAAAGTCACTGATATAGGAGAAAAAAGTTATTAGTTTGCAATGGGAAAGCCCAAATTTAGATCCTCTCTGGTTTTAAGCAAGTCATTTAATCTGAGTTTTTTTTTTCCCCCATAAAATGGGGATTAACAGTGTACCGTTCAAGAGATGATTATGAGAAATATAAATGAGAATTACTACCCTTATATAGTAAATATAAAATAAATACTACATAGTAAATATAGTATTGTCTAACAGCTGGCAATTAGAGAGAAGAATGTTCTACAGCCGTCCTTAATGCCCAGAGTTCTTCATTCTGTCTAAAAATCTCTGCTGTAGCTGAAACCTCCAACCACTCTTGTTTGGGGCTAACAGAAATGAAAACCAGTTTAATATTGTCTTTATATTTAGTTTAAAAATCTGTGCATTGCTTGCCACTGCACATAGGTCTCTGTTAATATGGAACCAGTTCATCACCCAAGATAGGGGTCCTGCAGAGCAAGAATGTTTCCCAGAATGGCTGATAATGGTCTCCTCAGTGAAAACTGAATGACCTCCTCTGTGGATGGTGACAATGAAGTCAAGTGCCAAGGGTGCTGAGTAACGGGTGTGCAATGTCATATTGCCTTAAAAGTACACATTGGGATTCGCAGAACAAGGACTAAAGAGAGACATCCACTGTGTACTTTCTCTGTGGGAACAAGGGTGGTCATAGGAAATCTGGGACTTTTTTTCCCACAGGTGTTGTGTTAATATGGAATCGGTTCTTTGCACAGAGGTCTGTGTTAATATGGAATCAATGCCTCACTCGAGACAACAGAAGGACCTGCCACAGTGTCACTAACATCACTTCTGTACTGGGAATTCAGTCATGCAAGCCCTGGAAACCTGATACCTCAGCTGTGCTGGCAAAAATGGGGGTGGCTGGGCTCCTCCTGTTTGTTCATTTTGCTCTTTTCCAAATTGCAGTTTTGGCAGCATGCTGCTCTTTGGTGGAACTGAGGCTATAAGCCAATGTCCTAGCTACAAAGAAGGGTGGGAATTTGAGTTTTGATTCTTGGGAATTTCCCAAAATATTGAAAAGCTAGTTGAAAGAAATGTGGCAGGCACCCACTTCGCTTGAACTACGACATGATTTGTAGCTGCTGCAATGGGGGCAGTGAGCGGGCGTGCCTCTTTCAAAGACGGTTCTGCTAGGATTCCTACCCTTTTTCGATTTCCCACTTTCCCCCTCTATGATCTTCCTCTCTTTTTCTGGCATCTCTGCAGTCAACATATGTTCAAGTGTTTAACAGTTAAAAATGAATCCATCTGAAAACATAAACTATGTACCGATAGTTATCATCTCAAATGCTTACAGGGCCAGTGTAGCAATGTAATTGAGCTACGTTTGGCAGAGAAGATGGTAGGAGGTGTGCTGCTTGGTAAACTGGATAATGCCTGAGGGCAATCAAGTTCAATACAATAAAAAACAAAACACATTGTGCAAGCCAAACAAAACAGATCTGTGGGCTAGACACATTTTTCATTATTCAATTAGCTTGGCACAGGTTTAGAGCTTTAACAACTTTCTTTTGGGTTCTTCTTTATTCCTATCTCTTATGGACTTCTCATCTTGGCCTTGCTCTTATGGTCACTGGTCATGTCCTGATCAACTGACACTATTTGTACCACAAGGCCCAAACAACTTTTTGTTTTGGTCCTAAATCCTGAGATTAGGCAGGATCTTTCTTAGTTTGGGTTTCAGATGCACGCCTCTGGGATTTAGATAAAAATTGTTATCATGCAGATAGATAAGTGCTCCTGGGCACTATTTGGGGCACAGAAAGTCCCTAACTAGCAACTTCTTCTTGTAACCCAAGCTAAACTTCTGTATCTCCCTTTTGTCTTACCCACCATTTACTTGAGCTTCTAGGATTCTAGAAGCTTCTTCACAGTTTCACTTTTTAATCCCTCAACAGTCTGGTTGGCTGAGACCTCCAAACTTCCCATCCAGCTCAGGGAAGCCCAAGATGAAGAGCTTTTGGTTTTACTATCTTTCAGCGAGTGATATGAAAACCGCTACTCTATGAGATTTCATTTGCTCCATCTCCTAAAAAGTTGTACATACCCTGAAACGTTAGTGATTTGGAGGGAGAAGTTTTTGTTTGTTTTGCAACATCGGAGAGACATTTCTATGGTTTAATTTCTGCTTGTGAAGGCCCTGTCTTACCCAGTCCGAAGTATGCCTTTAGTTTGCAGAAAGATGCACTGAGTTCAGGTTAAAAGCAGCTTTAATCAAGAAGTTTATCTGGTTGTTTTCAAGGTCTTGTACAGATTTTTCTTGAAGAGATGAAATAGAGCTTAGCGATTATCTAAGGAAGCAGCTTTCTTTTATAGTTAATGAGTCAAGGTAGAGCTGTTAAGCTCTCTGTGTAAGTTTAATGGGTAAAAAGTGGGGGAAAACCCCACATTTACAGGTGTCCACAATGTGACAGACACTGTGTAGGTCTTTACAGACATCAGCACATTTCATCCTCACAACGAACTCACGAGGAAGGAATTATTATTCCCATTTTACAGATGAAGAAAATTAGGACTCCAAGATATTCTATAACTTGGTCTAGGCCTTATACTTAATAAATGCACAAGCTAAGACTCGAATCTACATCTGATTTGTTTTCTTCTGTGTTTCAATTTTTTGTTAGAATCTGGACCTCATGAACCCTAATTTAGTGTTCTTTTCATGACATCAAAAGAGTTTTCATTGCTTTCATTTTGTAGTTCATACTTTTTGGGTTTTAAGGATTAACAGTGTTTACTTGTAAAGAACTTTGAGATGCATATGGAAATTACTGAGATCTGATATTACTTACACACGGGAAGCAGGAATAGAAATGGGAGATAGGAAATGGAAAACTAACAAAACCTCCACCCCAAGGGCTAAGCATCATCAAAGTAACTAATGAACAACTGAGATATTCAGCTGCCTCCTTGGCCTCTCAACTTGGATGTCTCCAATGGGCATCCCTAACCTTACGTGGTCACAGTAGGACTCTGGATTGCACTTGCTCACCCCCCACTTTCCTTATTCCAGTAAAAGGTCCTACCATCTATCCAGATATACAGCTTAAAAACTTAGGAGTCTCTTTCCATTATCCTGCCTTTACAAAAGACTCACCAGCATTCTAATAAGTCTACCTAATAATCTATCCTAATTTTACCTGCAAAATATACTTTTTGACCAAATCTGTCTACTTCTCTTTCTCCACTGCCATCTCTGTACTCTAAGCCACTAGGACTCCTGCCTGAATTACCACAAGACCTTCCCCACTGCCCTCAAGGGGCTCCCATCTTTACCTGTGTACCTCTGAGCCTGAGACCCTGCACTGCACTTAGAATACTATCCAAACTCCTTACTTTGGCTACAGGCCCTCAGAGATGTGGCCCTGCTGACATCTCCTTCCTCCCCTCCTCTCACTCCCTCCCTTTCTTACTATGCTTGAGCTGGACTGGCTGCTTTCTGCTCCTTCAACCCTCTAAGCTGGTTACTCCATTAGGGCCTTGGGACTTGCTATTCCCACTGCCAGGCACACACCACTCTTTATTGATATTCCCATGGCTGGCTCCTTCTTATTTGGCATCTGTGTAAATGCCCTCTCCCCAGTCAGCCTTCCTCACCCTGCCTGAGTCACTCTGTAGCGCATTTCTCTGATTTGTTTTTCTCCTTTAGCATTTGCCACTGTATGAGATTGTTTTGTTGGTCTATTTATTTGCTTGTCATCTCTCTCTTTACATGAATGTGAGCTCCATAAAACCAGATACTTTCCTAAGACAGTGCATGGCACATAGTATTTAAATGTTAAACATGAAATAAAGATTTCTGGAATAAATGAATAAGCATATGCAGAGGCCTTTGGGAACACACGCAACATAAAAAGAAGAGGAGAGAACAATTATGACTACCTAGCAGACTTCCTCATTACCTTAGTTATCTGGGCAAGGGCAAGAAATTGCTCAAATCTCCCAAATTTGGGAGACTAACAATTCTGACAAATTAGGGCTTTATAGAAGTTGAAGGTAAAGCTGGTTAATTTGAGGACTCTCCATAGACAGAGCCCTTTCTCTAATATACTAGTTAATAATAATCCTCCATCTTTACATCCTAACAGTGCATCAGGGAGGACTATGTCTTGGTTGTGGTAGTGAATAATAATCATAAAAAATAGCACAATCAAATACTTATATGGTACTTACTGTGCTCCAGGCACTATCCTAAGTGCTTTATACAGATTAGCTCACTTACTCCTCACAGTCACCCTGTGAGTTTGTGCTATTATTATCACTGTTTGCGGATGAGAAACTGGAAGCACAGAGATGTTAGGTAAGTTGCCAAATGTCACACAGTAAGTGGTGAAACTAGAATTTTGAGCCACAGTCTGGCTCTGTATTCTGTATTTTTCTATGCTCTGTAGCCTCAGCACGCTTTCACCATTAGGTATGCAGGCTTGGGGATCAAACTTCCTCACTTCAGAAAAGTTGCTGCTTGAAGAGTTGCTGCTTCATTGCTGCTCAAGGCTGGCTCTTAAATCTGGAGCCTGGAATTCACGCGGTGTCCTACCTATGAAATCTTTTTGTGGGGACAGGCCTCCTTTTATCCGTGCATGTGTTGCAGGGGCTATAAGTTTCTCATTTAGAGCCATTTACATGCTATCCGTGGGAAGACTGGCCATGGCTTCCCCTAGGAGAGATATAAAAATGAAGAAGCTATAGAAACCATCTTTTAAGAACTTAATGCTAATGAGCAGTTATCTTTTACTGCAAGTCTTTAACGCAAAACGCCAAGATCAACATTTTTTAAAATTACAATTTCCTATGCTATTTCTTGCAATGCTTATTTTGTTTCCATGGTTTCCACCTAACTGGTGTCCCCTACCTGTGCTGATGTTGAATGTTTTTCCTCCAACTTAACCTATAGATGACTTCTGGGGTGGGGGTGAGGATGGGGCAGAAACCCTTTGAAAAGGAGTGCAAAAGTTTATGTTCATATGACTACATACATTTTTCAGGAAAGAGGTAATTCTCCCAATACTCTGCAACACAAAAAAGATTCTGAATCGCTGAGCCTGGATGTACAAACACTATGTCTTGGGTGTATGTGTCTGTGTATGTGTGTGTTTCCTAGTAAAACCACAGTTTCATATCTTCATAGTTCAATTTCTTCTGCGTAGTACTTTTCTAAGAATATGGCAGGAATTTCTAATTTTAAAAGATGTTCGTTAAGAAACAAAAGTTATAGTAAAAATCTAATGTGCCAAATAGTTTATAAGAAAATGCAGGAAAAGGATAAAGAACGAGCTCCTTGATGCATTGTATATTCTGTTTCAAACATAATACACGCACAGATGCATACAGCACAAAACACACTAACTTTAATATCCTGCGGAGAAGGTAATTTGCTGGGTTACATACATGCGTGTTAAATGGGAGTTTTATTAGAATAAGTCAGACCGAAAGAACACTTTCGCACAGAATATCTGTATAATGGAAACAGGGATTTCTGAAAAATAGCTGCAGTTTTCCAGGTGACTTTACAAGGGCAGGATGGGTGTAGAGTAACTGGGAGAGACTCTCCTTTTAGAAACATTCTGGGCATGAAAGGCAGTTGTGGATCCAGCCAAATAAGCTGCAAACCTCCGGATGATTTATTTACTGCTTTTCTACATTTTGTGATAGTAATAAGGAAGGTGTTAACTCTAGCCTGCTAAATGTTTGAACCTGATGCATTTTGTAATCAGCAGAATAATGGTCCCCAAAGATGCTTACGTCTAACTCCTGGAAGCTGTGAATACGTTGTGTTATATGGCAAGGATAAACTAAAGTTGCCGATGGGAATTAAAGATGCCAATCAGCTGAGCTGGAAATAATGAGAGTGCCCTGGATTCTCCAGGTGAGCC
>NW_012098122.1:236600-255372 GCF_000951045.1 Mandrillus leucophaeus
CTGGATTCTCCAGGTGAGCCCAATGTCTGGATTCTCCAGGTGAACCTCATAGCTGGATTCTCCAGGTGAGCCCAATGTAATCACAGGTTTCCTTAAAAGTGGAAGAGGGAGGAAGGTGTGTTGGGTCAAAGTGATTCAATAAGAGCAGGATTCAGTTTGTACTGGCTGCCTTGGAAGATACAGGAACAGGACCACGGGCGAAGGAGTGTAGGCGGCTTCTAGAAGCTGGAGGGGCCAGTGACATTTTATTCCCCTAGTGCCTCCAGAAAGAACGCAGCCCTACTGACACCTTGGTTTTGGCCTGGTGAGACCAACTTCGGACTTTTCACTTCCAAAACCGTAAGTAATAAATTTGTGTTGTTTTAAGCCAACAGCAGAGGTGTCGTTTCAGTTTGTAGTCATTGCTACAGCAGGCCTAGGGAGCTGGTACGCGCTGCCGGGACTCACTCCTGCTCTGGCACTTGGGCGGCACTGTAGGTGCCCATGTTCGTGGAGGTAGTCAGCAAACGGGGGCTCTCTCGGCTGGACTGGCCATGTCTGCTTACACAGAGTGCTCCCCTCTTCCACTGTGGTAATAGCGTTGCCTTAGTCCCTGTGCGCTTGGAGTGGTATTCTGTACAAAAATTCTTTGTCAAAGGGACAAACTTAATGAGCTATGATGCCATTCAGACTGATGTGCTAACTTTTAAGCTTTCCTGTGAGGAAGATAATTGTTCTGTGATATGAGGAGAGTGGCATTGCGTGTAGTGTATTTCTTTGTGCGCTATTAAAATGCAGTTCACAGCTGTCGACAAGTGGGGTGAAATTAGCCCCAGACTGGGAGACAGAAGCCTTGATTTATTTCGTTGGCCTGTTCACATACAAGCTATGGTTGTAATGAACTTTTTTTTTTCCCCATAAACATTTTGAAATCACTTAGTCATGCTCCTCAAAAAATTTTAACGTTTGGATTAAAACTGTTGAAACTGTAGATAATCTGGTGGAAAACGAACACCTTAGTTCTACAGTTAACAATGGTAAGTTATCTCAATAATTTGAACACGTTATATCTTTTTTTTTAAATCTACTTAGGTCTTATCTGTCCTATAATAGTTCCAGGGTTCTTTTTTTCTTTTTTTCCTATAAAGTTCCTGGTAATTCTTATTTGATTTTCCTTTTTCTCCTTAATATAGTGCATTACTTCTGAATTGTTAGGTAAAAGTTGGTCTGCTTGTTGTCTTTATCTTAAAGAGAGTGTGCTTCTCATATACCTAGAAAGGTTTTCTTGTGACTTTATATTCCCCCCAGGGGATATAAGATGCCATGATTAATATCATACACCAGGAGAAGGAGTTACAGCCTGTGCGCCTCCTGGTGATCTTGATTAGGAAGAAGGGGAAGGTGGACCTTAGGGGCAGATGGCCTCCAGCATTGAAATGTGGGCTCCCAGATCCTCCATCTGCCCACATCTCGCTGGACACAACCATACTCATCTGCCTGGGTCCCTTCTCTGACTTCCAATCCCCTAACCATTGGGCTGGGAGGAGAAAGAGCTCCGAAGCAGCAGGTCGCTCTCTTCCCTTGCTGTGTGCTCTCATGTGCCTAGGGTTGTTGGCAGCACACTGGAATCACCTGGCAGCCTTAAATACTGATGGTGGGTTGAATCCATAGAGATTCTGATTTTGTGAGTTCCAGGTGAGGCCAAGGTCATCAGGCAGTTTTAAAGCTCGCCAGCTGATTCTAATGTGCTGCTAAGGTTGAGATCCGCAGTCCCAGCCCTCTCCTGAAGCCACCCCACTGGCTGGAGAAGCTACTAGGCTGACATTGCTTTTTCTATGCATTGCCATGGTCACTGGGTGGGCAGGTCCATGTCCAGGGTAGTGTGGACACTCTTCCAAGGCAGCATCTACACTGCCTGTGACTCTCAGCTCTCCTCCATCTAAAACATCTTAGTTTTACAGTTGTGCTTTTCGTATGCCTAGAAATTTCTGGGCTACATTTCTCTCCCATATATGGACTTGATGACCGTCTATGTTCCCAGAGGCTTTTTGCAGTTTTTATGCTAGTTTTCGATTCACCCATCTTTTCCTTCTGTTAGGTTTAAAGAAAAAAGTCTACAGTTCCAGTTAGTCTACTTTTGTAACAGGACCTGACAACTCCACTCCACTTCCCATCCTAAAGACTACGGGAAAAACTAGCCCCAGTGACTGAGCTGGGGGGTCCCAGTCATCAGTAGCATGAGTATTTTGCTTTGGAATATTATCAAATAGTGGGGGGGACCAGCACAGTGGACTTAGTGTCAAGTCCAGGATTTGATTCTTAGCTAAGAAAACAAGTTTCCTCTCTGAGTTGTGAGGATTAAATGTGATAAAATGGAAAAAAGGCCAGGAGTGATGGGCTTTCAGGAGATGCCCATAGACATTAGCTGAATTTGAACATTTTCAACTTGAATGGGACAGAAACATTAACTGGAGTTGGCAGGAGGATCAGCGATGGATCTAATAGGCAGCATTACAAACAGCACAAGCTTAGGTGTTCCTCAGCTACCACACCTTAGTGCTTGCTCCTCTGTTAGGATTATCTATTAGACTTTGCTGTTTACTTTTATTAGAGTTTTATATTACAAGAGGGGCACACGATAGAGCTCATGCAATTTAGTTCATTTCAGACCTGGGCCAGCTTTAGGTGAAAGCTGCTGGAACTAATTTTTATGCCAGGACTTCAAATAGTGACTTTGAGCCTCTATCAGAACAAAATATCATTATCCCCAGCTCTGGCTCTGACACCAGTTCTTTTGAGGCTGAAAGTTGCCCTGGGGTTGTAAGATCTTCCATGACCAATAACAGAAGTCAGTAGAGACTTTTAGGCACAGAGATGTGATAACATATTTAACATTTTGATAGCATTCCAGGCAGCAATAGAATAATGCCTTTGGCCAGGAAATCACAGATCCCTACCCACCCTGTTATGGTAGAACTGTGTCCCCTCAAATGATCCCCAGTAGCTGTGAATGTGATCTTGTTTGGAAATAGATTCTTTAGTAGATGATCGGGTTAAGGTTAAGTAAGGTCATTAGGGTGGGCCCTAATCCACTATGACTGAGCTTATAAAAAAAAATATCTGGACACAGACATGTGTACAACACTGGGATAACATTATGTGAAGATGAAGGCAGAGATTGGGAGATAGAACTACAGGAACACCAAAGATGACTAATGTCCCACCAAAACTAAGAAGAGGGCATGGAACAGCCTCTCCCTCACAGCTGTCAGAAGGAACCAATCCTGCCAATATCTTGATTCCCAGAATTCTGACCTCCAGAACTGTGACACAAGAAATCTGTCAGTTTAAGCCAATAAGTTTGAGGTACTTTGTTGCAGTAGCCCTAGGAAACCAGTACACCCCCCTTTCTCTCACTCTACCTTTCAGGAGAAGTGATACTATAGATTGCTCAAACTCAAGGGAACTCCGTAAGTTTTTCGGTGCACACATGTGAAAAGGCTGATACGTAACCACTATGACCTTCAGAAGCGGCAGTTTCACAGGATGTAGTCAAATACATTTTCTGGTGGGTGGAGCTTTGTGTGAGACATAAATCAATCTCATTGGGTAGCTGTCTTAATTTCCACTTTCCCAGTTCAGTGTGGGTGGATGGGGAAGGTGCTCCCAACTGGGAGGTATACAGGCTGCTTTTCTCATTGACTTTCCCTTATGCTTCTGGGACATTCTTCATTCTGTATGGCCAGGGAACATGTAAACTGGAGACAGAACCCAAAAGCTTTCCCTCCCTAAAAAGACCCGAGGTGGGATGGCCAATAGGGAAGGTGAGGACCTTGCTACAAAAATTTTAGGACCGAGAAAAGGAAGTATTTCTCCCCCAAAAATTCAATCTAAAAATTAATATTTAACTTCAATACCTAAAATATAACATGTCCACTAGCCAGATCAGCTGATAGTAGAGTATATTAAGTTTACTTAATGTAGTGTATTATGTATAATATAAGATGTGGTTGGGGTCTCCAAAAGTAAGGGTGCCAAAGGTCTGAAACAGCTTTGGGCATTGGAGCAAATGGTCTTTCCTCTGGTTACCATTGTCTTATACTTAAACCTTCTTCCTGACTGGTGTGCTCTTTGACATTCCAAAATAGTAAGATTAGAGACCTAGTGTGAGGTTTGGGACAGAACAGGTAGTAAAGCAATCCCTTACCCTGCTTCATCCCTGGTTATATGTCGATCTTAGAAAAACAAGAGTGCTCTAGACAGTGGGTGAGAAGATTCAAGTACCTCTTCATCCCTGACAATATGCTCTCGTATCTTTTGTAAGAGTACACAGTTTAAATTTCTAAAAATTCATTGCAATAAAAAGCAAAACAATCCCTCATAGATCTATAATCAAAGTAATGTACCACTTAGAAAAGATTTGAAATAAATGCAAATACCTAGTACAATGTTTTATCTTTTTAATGACACTTCAATAAAACTAATTACTTAACTTTTATTTTTCCAAGCAAAGCAAGTGGGAAGAAAAATGTAAAGTGTTTCTTCATACACTGCAAGTTTATGAAATTCAAGAGGTAGATAACGCAGCAGGGTTTTGAAGAAGAGCCTTTTAAATGAATGTGAGGCTTGGCTATCCCCACACTTGGGATGTGGGTCTTCTACATGGATGTGAGTCTTGGTTATACCTTAAAGTTTGTGAAAGTGAAAGTCAGCAAATCCTTCCCCAGTAGGCTTTAACTCTCTTAGTTAAAAAAAACAAAAAACAAAAAAACACTAGGCTGAATGGGCCATTTATATCATCTAGTACGATGGCTCATATGTATGTACTTCCATCCTGGGATGAAAATCCTTAATGAAGGATTTGCAGATTAGGTTAAGAGGGTTATCATTATCTAATTACACAACAAATCCATTCATCTGGCAAATACTTAGTGAATGTCTACTAAGTGCCAGGCACAATGCTAAACAAACTTGTCCAAAAAGGCCACATGATAGCAGGGGCATGATAACAGTCTCTGTTGTCATGGAGCTCAGTTGAGTAGGAGGTATCTATAATTTCATGTGAGGATGAGGGCAGTGCAAGGTACTGGGGGGAGCACTAGCATCTTCATCCATTCAGGTTGCTAGAATGAACTGCCACAGCCTGGGTGGCTTGTAAACAATAGAAATTCATTGCTGGCTGGGCACGGTGGCTCACGACTGTAATCCCAGCACTTTGGGAGGCTGAGGTGGGTGGATCACGAGGTCAAGAGTTCGAGACTATCCCGGCCAACTTGGTGAAACCCTGTCTCTACTAAAAACACAAAAATTAGCTGGGGGTGGTGGTGCACCCCTGTAGTCCCAGCTACTCAGGAGGCTGAGGCAGAGGAATCACTTGAACCTGGGAGGCAGAGGTTGCAGCCAGCTGAGATCACACCACTGCACTCCAGCCTGGTGACAGGGAGACTCCATCTTAAAACAAACAAACAAACCAAAAAAAAAACCAAACAATTGATTGCCCACAGTTCTCGAGGCTGGGCTGTCCAAGATGAAAGCACCAGCAGATTCAGTGTCTAATGAGGGTCAGTTTGCCCATTTCATAAATGGCACCTCCTCGCTGCATCCTCACAAGGTGGAAGGGCCAAGGCAGCTCTGTAGGGCCGCTTTGATAAAGGCTCTAATCTCATTCCTGAGAGCTCTGCCTTCATGATTTAACCACCTCTCAAAGCACTCACCTCCAAATAATCACACTGATGATTACATTTCTACCTGTGAATTTTGGGGAGACGCATTCAGACCATAGTAAGTAGGGAGGGGCATTTGACTTGAATTTGAGAACTGATCAAAAAGGCTTATCTGTAGAAAGTGATAGCTGAGGCCTCAAAAACACGAAGGGCTTATCCAGACAAATGAAATAAATGCCCTGGAGGCAAGAAAGCACAGCAAGTAAGAGCTGAAAGTAATTTGACAGGAGGTAAGGATCCTGCAGAGAGGAACCTGGAGAGGGAGGCAGCAGTCACATCTCCAAGGGCCTTGCAAGCCACATGGAGAAGATTTACCTCTTCCCTGAGGGCAATAAGAAGCTACTAAATGACTTTAAGCAGAGAATGGAAATCTTCAGATGATGGCCTGACTGTGTGGTGGAAGGATTAGAGGGAAACTAGACCAGTAAAGAGGCTGCTGCAGTGAGCAACGTGAGAAATGAGAAACAGTGCCACTGGGGACAAGTGCCACTATCTTAGGACAAGTGCCACTATCTTAGGAGTCCCTAAGGACTCCTAAGATAGTGGCAGGGAGCATCAGCAGGATTTAGTGATTGTTTGGGTGGAGGTGCAAGTAAGTAAATGAAGGTTAAGAGTTTAACTTTGTAGAGTGGTACCTCCCAGTGGAGCTTGAGAACTCAGAGAGAAGCAAGTTTTGCCGAGAAAGTGACGATTGAGTTTTAGACATACTGATTTGGATATACATACAGTATATCCAAGCAGAGCTGCTTGGAAAACAGGTACCTGAATCTGACGACCCCTCATTCAGACAGCTCTCAGGGTGGGGGATTCCAGGAAGGAGTACTGAGCTGCCTTGAAGAATGAAGAGTAGTGGGAAGGGGGTGTGGTAGGAAATGCTTAGAAGCTGGGGAATGATGGTGAGACTAAAATGCCATGAAGAATTGCAGGTAGTACAGAGGGGTGTGGATGGAAGGCCGGGAATAATTCTTGATGGGTTCTACCTGTCATGTTTTGTGCCTAAGGAATGAGATAGAGCTAATACAACATTTCAGACAGGCGAGAAACCTGATCATATTTGGGTTTTAGAAATTAGACTGGCAGTGGCATGAGTGTGAACTGGAAATGGGAATAAATCAGACCAGTTAAAATAATCTAGTTTTATGCCTCTCAAAAGATCAGGTCCTAATCTGAGGCTGAACAGAGAGGGTGAGAGGTGGCAGAAATGACAGCTATAGCCATGGACTAAATGTGGGAGGTGAGGAAGATGGCAAGGATGATATTCAGGGTTCTGGCTTGGTTGATGGTGGACCATTTGGTGAGATGGGCACTACCCATCTCAGAGGTGGAATGGCAAGGTACAGGTCTGAGAAAAGCAGGGCAGATGCGCCTATAAACCCTGATCTTACAATTGACTGAAAAATCATGAGTCACTAAGACATTCAAATTCTTGATTCCTGCAAGAAACAGCAATTTTAATTACTTTCACCTGCAGTGAAGACTTTGGCATCACTTTACACTTTTTTTCAATATCAAGGCTTGGGAATTAGTTCTGTTTGCAAAACTACTTTAATTTTTGAAAGAAACACATTCAACGTGTTAAAAATTGACAAAATGTAACTGGTATTTGCAGGGATCTCTCTTTCCCAAATAATGAGATATTTAAAATCTTCTTCTGACAAGAAGTATCTATAATTTGCCCAAGCCCTCAAGATGCTATCACATGGCTGATTCCGCTCATTCTTCAAGTTTCAGCTGAGATAAAAATGGTCAGAAAACCATTCCCTGAATACCTTCTCCAAACAGGTCCTGTTATTACTATCATGGCACTATGTCCTGTCATCCATACCACTTCATCAGCTTAAAAGCATATTTTTATTTACATATTTATTCTTCTCCTCCCACTATGATTATAAGGTCCTTGAGGGTTGATATGGTCTGGATCTGTGTCCCTGCTCAATCTCCTGTCGAATTATAATCCCCAGTGTGGAGGTGGGGCTGATGGGAGGTGATTGGATCATGGGGGTGGTTTCTGATGGTTTAGCACCATCCCCCTAGTGCTGTTTCTTGAGGGAGTTATCAGGAGATCTGGTTGTTTACCAGTGTGGAGCACCTCCCTCACCTTCCTCCTGCTCTGGGTCATGTAATTCATGCCTGCTTCCCCTTCTGCCATGAGTGAAAGTTTCCTGAGGCTTCCCCCAGAAGCCGCTATGCTTCCTGTACAGCCTGCAGAACCATGAGCCAATTAAACTTCTTTTCTTTATAAATTACTTAGCCTCAGGTATTTCTTTATGGCAATGCAAGAATGGACTGATACAAGGTGAAGATTGTGCTTGCTTCTACCCAGGTATAGCCAGTGGCAGCTTTATGCCCTGGCATATCATCACCATCCTATAAATACTAATTAAGTTCATAGCTAGAGAACAGTCGAGATTCCTGTTCTCAAGGCTCTTTTTAGCCAGTATCATATTTATGGCTATGTTGGTTGGTAAAATTCAAACTCCTTCTATACTTAAATCAATAACCTCTGCTCAGAGCCCTGGAAGTCCCCCAGCCCTTACTTATTCTTCTATTTGCCCTTTTCAGGGAATTCTCAGAATTTTCCTCAAGCCACAACTTAAGGCCTAACACCTGGCCGAGTGTGCACTAGCTCTGGTACTGAGGCCTGTGTTTGTTCACCTTGGTTGGTGTCTGTGCTGTACAGGTTGGTAAATATTTTGAAGGTCATACCTGCCTAGACTTCTAAATCAAACCCAGAGTCTACTTTCTGTTGCTATAGAATACGTGGAAACGTTCATTATAATGACATAGAGTAACACAGGAAAAGATCCCTATGGCTAATTATGAACAAGTTCAGTTCATATTAAAGTAAAACCATAGCCTCAGGTAGGGTAAACAGATGGGGAGGTCTGTGTGAACATGTTTGTGTCAGGGTTAGGAGTTAGGGAGGTCTGTGGCAAGGGAGGATTGCAGAACAATCACTTTTATGTTCTTTTGGATTGAAGACAGTTTTATCTCTTCCAAGGCGAGAGAACTTTATTGAAAAAAGTCAAACTTCAACTGCGAATATATTCCTTAAGTGGAGAGATCCTGGGTGAGCCTCCATCCAGAAGCTGGCTTAATTGGACTCCAACTGGGCAGAATGAATTCTTAATCAGAACATTTTATTTGCTTAAAATGAATATTATAGCAGTTACCCCCGATTTATCAACAAAGTGGCCATTAGCAGCCATCAGTGGCTGACCTTGACAGATTCCATTGCTGAAATAATGAAATTTGATGGGTTACTATTAAGATTTGCTAATGGTTTTACATTGCAGAGTTTGAGACCAGCGAAACAGAGCTGTTTACTCAGGCAGGTTGACCACAGGGAAAAAGGTGAGGGAGAGAGTAATGAAAAGCACAGGGAACTTGATGAAAAATGAATGGCTCCCAGGCAGAATTTCCACAAATGAAATGCAAATTCAGATATATATCTCTTAATCACCATACTGAAAAGGTTGATTACTTAAAATTAGACTCACCAGATGTTTTTGTTGTAGGCAGGAATGGAAAGCTGACTAAGTGGGAAAATATAAATTTATTCTTTAAAGGTCCTAGTTATCTCATAATAGCTGGTAGGAAATTGAACTGAAATCATAAATGGAAAGCAGGTGGGTTCAGAGGGGAATGAGGAGAAAAGCTCAGAGGCAAGAACAGGAGAAGAAATAAGACAATTCTATTGTGTTAGCTTTCCTGATATTTGTAAACTTGGACTGAAGTGCAAAAGAACTGATTTACTTTTTTCCTCCTAAAAATTCATTGGTTAGCAGCTTTCTTCTCACATAATTTTAGATTGTAAGCATTCTACTTCCCTTATGCTGAAAGCCATTATGAATGTCCATTACCTTCAGACATGACCCAGCAACAAGAAACACCAACTCAATTTCATTTGAGTGGAACCAGCTGTGGGCAAAGGCGTACAGTTGCTTGTGGGATACCGTTTGGGAGACATTGGAAAGGCCTGTTCTTAGATTGTTTCCCTCACCTTCCTGGTTTTCCCATCAAATATTTGTTTCTTTGGATCTGTCAAGCATTTTGAACTTACTGGCTTCTGTTTAAAATGCAAACACTTCCGAAGAGGCAATAACTGAGAACCCATTAGGCTGATCAACTAATACCTTTGCCTAAATAGAGATTCTGTCAGGACAGAAGTTTTGAGGAGTGGATTATTTCAGAGCAGCTAGTGTTTGGGAGAGGGAAAATGGCACTCCCATTTTGGAAGAGATCATTTTTGCCTATCTTAGTTTCCAAGAGGACGGCTCTTCTGTGGCTTAACTAACTTTTATTGCCAAAACTTTCTGGATCAGTAACTCCCAAACTAAAGTCAGTTTTGGTTTCCTCACGCCTCTCAATTGCAAAAGAACCCTAGATAATGACGAATATTGGAGGCACATGGAGATAACCACCTTGTTTATAAAACAGAAATAGATTCTGTCTTGCTATTGCCTGTCCTTCAGTTTCTGGGTCAGTTGTCCAGGATCCCGTTAATTTCTTACATAAGAAATTAGCTGTGGACCTCAATAACCTCTGTCCAACTTTGTAAAATAGAGAACCAGATATGAGTAAGTTCCTTGGCAGATCTATTGTAATTAAGTTACTATAACTTCTGTAAGTGTACTTAACTCCAACAGTCAGTACACAGCATATAGGAAACACATATGTGATTTTGAATCAATCAGCTTAAGTGTATTATACATTAAAGGAGATAGTTCAAAGCATGTAATTCCTTTTAAAATGTTTTTTATATACATCACATTCATCACTAAGAGCTTACTGTGTGGTAGGTATCACAATCCAGGCGTGCAAAGTTAAGAACTGTGTAACATAAGGGCCTATTCTATGGAAATGAATGTATTAGGGAATCTGTTATATTTTGCTATCAAGTTTAATAAAACAAAATAGAGTTAGCCAGGGGGCACGGGTATTGTATAATCCATTTTGGGATAGATAAAAGGTGACGTTGGGGAACATAGAGCCCCTCCTGCCCCATAAGAAACTCCAGAAACAGAAAAGAGAAACAGGAAAACCAAAACTGGCTGACCACTCACTTGGGAGATCGCATTTGTTAGTGGCTTCTGCTAAACGAGCTCTGTGAGACAACTTATAACTTACATTGGGTCAGGTAGCTCTAGAAGTGCCCTCTAGTTAGTAATAAATAGCTTGTAATATGTCTGGTTCATATAATAAAACTTTATTTGAATGCCACTATTGTCAGAACGTGTAGAAAGATACTATATTTGCACTACCTATAAAATGCGATTTGTTCTACAATGGTATACAATTATAGGGAGATAATTAAAATGTGTAGACTTTTCAGGCACTTGCCAGTCATTTCTGTGTAAATGACTTAAATCACTAATTGTAAAACATTTTAATTTAATCCTCAAGATACCTCAAGGACCTCCACCCGCTGATATTCTTTCTGGTATAACACTAGTTATACCATGTTCTCCATGTGCATTGGAGAATCAAAATTGATCTGAAATAAACTGCAATTTTGACTCTTTAATTCAGACTTATTTTCTCAACAATTAGTCAAAATTAGTTAAATAAGGTGAAAGTATAAATGGTTATATAAAACTCTTCATTTCTTATGAAGACTATAAGGGCAAATATACTTGAAAAATAAAAGGCTTAACTCTCTTTTAAAAATAAGAGAACCCAGTGTGATAGCTCTGATGCTCAAAAAATACAAAGAGAATAAGAAGAAAAGTTCTCTTAGAGCATTTTCCTTTGTGAACTTGTAATTGGCCTGGTGTGGTGGCTCACACCTATAAATTTTAGCACTTTAGGAGGCTGAGGTGGAAGGATTGCTTGAGCCCAGGAGTTCAAGACCACTCTGGGCAACAGAGCAGCACCTCATCTCTACAAAAAATACAAAAATTAGCAGGAGTTCAAGGCTGCCGTGAGCTATGCAGTAAGCTGCCACTGTACTCCAGCCTGGGCAACAGAGTGAGACTTCCTTAAGATGAAAAAAAAGAAAAAGACAATCATATGAAAAAACTCAACATCACTGATCATTTGAAAATCAAAACCACAATGAGATACCATCTCATGCCAATCAGAATGGTGATTATTAAGAAGTAAATAACATGCTGGCAAGGTTGTGGAGAAAAAGGAACACTTATACACTGTTGGGTGGGAGTGTAAATTAGTTCAACCATTGTGGAAGTCAGTGTGGTGGTTCCTCAAAGATCTAGAGGCAGAAATATCATTTGACCCAGCAATCACATTACTGGATCTATACCCAAAGGAATATAAATTTTTCTGTTATAAAGACACATGCACACCTATGTTCACTGCAGCACTATTTACAATAGTAAAGACATAGAATCCACATAAATGCCCATCACTGATGGGCTGGATAAAGAAAATGTGGTACATATGTACCATAGTACTATGCAGTCATAAAAATGAGATCATGTCCTTTGCAGGGACATGGATGGAGCCTGGAGGCCATTATCCTTAGCAAACTAAACCATATACATGTTCTCACATGTAAGTGGGAGCTAAATGATGAGAACACATGGACACATAGGGGAACAACACACAACTAGGGCCTGTCGGAGGGTGGGGCCTGGGAGGAAGTTAGATGATCAGGAAAAATAAGGAATGGGTACTAGACTTAATACTTGGGTGAGGAAATAATCTGTGCAACAAACTTGTGCCATGACACAAGTTTACCTACGTTGACAAACCTGCACAGGTACCCCTGAACTTAAAAGTTCGTAAAACCCTTCTAATTATAAATTCTTTCTTTGGCTCTTTGAGATGAAAAATATTTTAAATATTTTAAAAGGCCCTTGCAGGTCTTACAAGCCAGGAGTGTCGTTTTCTAGGACCAAGGAGCCATCTCTCTGACACAAAGGAGACAACACTCCTATCTTGTGGCTTCATTAAGTAGGTAGGAGCCTAAATTTCCGAGGAGCCTCTTCCTCCAAGTTGCAAAACTACTTCTTGTCATTAAGATACGAGAAGTTTGTTTTTCCCTTTATATGACACTAATTAGCTAACACAGATGGTCACCCCAATTACCAGGTATAGTTAGGATGAACTATGTGAAGCACATGATGCTGTCAAATTCTCATTTGAGGACCGGCTAGTTGTTTATCTCGAGAATGCCTGTGTAATAGGATGCATCTGTTTGGCTGTATAAACGAGTGAGATTTGTCTTTGCAATCCCTCAGTGGATTCCCTGTATGTGTATCACATTCTGTTTTGTATTTATTCAATAATAAAGCTACTTTCTTTCTCTACTATATAGAGGGTTTTTTTAGGTTGGAAGATGATTTTGTCTTTAAATTTACCCAACCTAACCTCATATTGATTTTAGATACATTTCACACGCTCTTAAAATACGTCCCTAAAACCCCAGCAGATGTTGACATTAGCTTTACTGCCTAAGGCTTAGCCATTCATGTCAAAACTGATTCTCCTCCCTCCAGATCTTGCTGAGTCACGCTAGAACATGTTTTGCCACCCCTCCTCACTCACTTCCTGGGATTATCACTGATAATGCTCTGCAGTTTTAATTTAAATTACAGGATTTTTAGTATCTCAAATAATGAGATAACAGCAAGTAGACTATCTTAAACTTCACGTGTCAGCTAGCTGAGAAAGACTGCAAATGATAGGAAAGAGGCTGAGCTGTTGAGGATTTAAGGTCAGTGAGTATATAACAAAAAATGAAATATTACATGCCTAGAAAGGCAGGATGAAATGAAGCAATGGCTCAAAGTTCATCAACAGAAAAGAAGCAATATAAGAAATTTCAGCCTTAAGTTCTAGCAACAGGCTGCAATACAAAACAATTCTGGCTCTTCTAAGTAAAGATGCTGACCTAAACCAGTCCTGTGTCACCTGGACCGTACCTGGAGCAGCAATGTCCACTGGAACTTTCTATGATGGAAGGGTTCCGTATCTACTGCCCAATGCACTAGCCACCAGCCATGTGTGTACTGACCACTGAAAATGTGGCTGGTGTGACAGAGGAGTTGAATGTTAAATTTAAGGTGATAAAACAAAAATGAAATGGCAATATATATGGCTAGTGGCTACTCTATTGCACAGCATAGAACTATATGATTCAAGGCAAGATGATTTTTGGGGTCATTTACTTAAATATTACAAGGCCTGTGCTATTTGGAGAGAAATCTCATGTGTGGGATACTGATCAGCATTTATCACTGATTGGAAGATGTACAGATACTACAGTTGAAGTAGTCCTAGATGTTGTTGGCAGTGATGGAAACATTTGGGTGCTTGAGACGAGGTACCCTTTTCTGGGTTCTCTCCAGCCATCTCCTGAGACTTCTTGCTGTATTTTTCACATATTTCATTATTTTCAAGTTCTGCTATCTTTATCTTGCTCACATCCTGGGAATCATAGGATTAATTCTTGAGTTTCATAAATTGTTTTATAGATTAAAATTCCCTATTAAAGTGTCCACTACTATCTGCAGTCCTGACTTGGAGAGATTAGAATTCTGACAATTCCCATTTATAGGATTTGGAGCAATGCATCTGTGCTATTAGCCCAGGAGGCAGGCCCACACAGATTCAGTTAGATTAAACAATAAGCTTCCCGATACGCTTACCGAGAAAGCTGACTCGCCCTTCAGACTAAGCCTGGCCTCATGGTTCCTCCCTTCTCTACCTGCTTCCTGTCCTAGGGTCTATCAGCCCCTTTGCAGAGCTAGCCTGTACTGCCTGAGGGGCTGTGTAATCAACTCAGGCCTGAGGGGAGAGAGCAGCTGAGGAATGTAAGTGGTACACAGTGTAAATAGTAATTCACTTGAAGTCACAAGACCTGGCTTTGAGTCCCAGACTTGACTTGTTAATTATGAAATTCTGACTAGGTACTTAGTCTCTCTGAAACTTAGTTTTCTCATTCCCATTCATTTAACAAATATTGAGCTAGATACTGTGTTAGGAACTGGAGAGTCATCAGTGAACTAGACTAAAAATCTCTACCCTCATGGAATTTACATTTTCAGCAAGAGGAACTGAAAATAAAACATAATAAATGCATTATATAACACATCAGAAGGTAATAAGTAGGCTGGGCGTGGTGGCTCATGCCAGTAATCCCAGAACTTTGGGAGGCCAAGGTGGGTGGATCACCTGAGATCAGGAGTTCAAGACCAGCCTGGCCAACATGGTGAAACATGGTCTCTACTAAAAATATAAAAATTAGCTGGGTGTGGTGGTATGCGCCTGTAATCCCAGCTACTTGGGCAGCTGAGGCAGGAGAATCACTTGACCTGGGAGGCAGAGGTTGCAGTGAGTCGAGATTGCACCACTGCATTCCAGCCTGGATGACAAGAGCTAAACTCTGTCTCAAAAAGTGGTAAGTGAGGGAGATAAATAAAGCTTGGTAAACTGGATGGGGAATAGATGGGAGAGAACATGGTTTCTGTGGGGGAATCGGGATAAGCCTCACTGAGAAATAGACATTTGGGCAAAGGCTTGAAGGAAATAAGGCATGCACCTATCTGTGAAGAACCCTGCAAGTTTAAGTCCAGAAATAAGACAGAGAAACCTGAAAATAAAAATTGGTTGTTGACCCTCACCTAGAGATAAGTTACCCATAAAATGCCTACTGTATGCTAGGTGCCAAATACTTATTTACGTTTAAAGGCTGATGCTGACTGACTTCCTTCATCATGGAAAATGAAGGTTATCCCAAATATCTTGACAAGTTAAAAGCATCTCAGGAAAGGGATCATTTTCAATTTGAATCTGTCTTGTTCCACCATTTACTATGAATTTGTAGCAATATTATGAGATAGCTTGGTGCATACGTGTATGTAATATACAAAACTATTAGCCAATTCTACATGGAAATCTGAGGTGCTAATTTCTCCAGAATCTCACTTCAAGGATTTTCGAACAGTGAATAATCTTTCAAGATGGAGATAGTGTCTCCATCTGGAGCGAAGTTCAGGTTTGCTTCCTGCTCATTATGAAGATTTGGGTTTGTTCAGCTCAGTTTTCTTTCTTGTAATACATCCACTGTGTCTGTAGTTGCCATGTGGCCCTTTTTACATAACCCTGTGAAAATTGGGACTTGGACAACCAGTGCAAGAAAGTGGCGATACTCTGGCTATTGTACTGTGGTGAATCTCTGATCCAAGAGTCTCATGTCTTCTGCCAGCAGCCATGAAACTGCAGCAAGATAATGTGTTAGCCTGCAACTAGAATAAAATCCGAGACCTGCCTTTAAGTCTTGACATGTATGATTTGAGATAGAGATTTTTTAAAGAGAATATTTAATCTAAGAACTGATAATAAACCATATAGACATCCGTTATGGTAGGATTTCCTGAAATCTAGAACTTTTTGTCCTGAGTGAAGTACAGAATACCCAGATTATAAAGCAGAAAATAGAATGGTTCATCAATTGTCCCAGCACCACTGCAAAGAGATAGTTAATTCTTAAGTAGCTGGTTTCCTTAGGCAACTGGAAATCTAGATAATATTGTGAATTTAATTGACCACTAATGGACGTTCTCTATTTTTAAACATTTTTCTTTCCATCTTTCTGAAGTGATGGGAATACCTTCTCCCTAGAAAGGTCAGCCTTCGGGAAGCACATAACATTGAAATAATCTGAAAGCTCAGCATCCCTGGATGTGTAAAACTGACAGAGCTGGGTCAGAGGGTCAAGCTGAATGGAATTACTGAAGGCAGCTATATAGCTGGAAATGCAATCTGAAGATGAAGTGGAAAGCTAAGCTCTAACAGCTTGGTATTGAGATTTAACATTTGTACAAGGTTGTTGAGGATAAAGGCAATTGCCAAGAACAAGTAAAACTATTCAGAAGTTCATAGATTTGAGGGGGTCATTCATAGGACCAAAGGAAATCTCCACCTGAAGGAACTGTGTATTACCTGTGTCTAATATTTCCCCAAAATACTGCTAATTTTTTTTCTCAAAATTAGGGAATTAGCACTCTTACAGATGTATCATTTTTACTATTAAACGGAGTTCTTTGAAAGAACCTACTCACAGAGGGTATATATGAAATTCCCTATGTTCAGCTGAGTTCCTATTTTATCCTGTATGCAGCATTTCCATTATTTGTCCTTGGGTAATTCCCGAAGGAAGTCTAGGGCAGATTTTCATCCTTGAAGCATCTAAACGTGCTCTATAAACTATATTCTATATTCAGTTACTTATACAGTGTCATTTCTAAATGTGGAACAAAAAAGTTATTTACTGCCACTATTGGCACACAAATTCAATATGTATTAAAATATTCTTAAGAAGTGTTAGAAAAATAAAACTTCATGAACATCTTTTAAAATTTCCAGATACATTATTAAATAATAAGCAATCAGTGACTAGACTCATAGTGATAAAGTAGCTTAAGGAATCTGAAGAGACTAAAAAGGGAAATTAGATTAAAGGAATACAAAGTGATTGAAGTAGATATGTCACCAAAAGCCCAAGCAAAAAAAAAATAAATAAATAAACTGGACTTCATCATTAAACACCTTTGTGCATCAAAGGATATTACCAAGACAGTGAAAAGACAACCTACAGAATGAGAAAAAAAATTTGCAAATCATATGTTTGATAAGGGTTTAACATCCAGAACATAAAGAATTTCTGAAACTCAACAAAAAGATAAAACAGCCCAATTAAAAATTGGGCAAAGAATTTGAATAGAGATTTCTTCAAAGAAGATATACAAATGACCAACAAGCACATGAAATGATCAACCTTGGTAGTCATTAGGGAAATGCAAATCAAAATCACAATGAGATAACCACTTCTCACATGCTATGATGGCTATAATAAACCAAAGGAAAATATTGTTGAGGACTTGGAGAAATCAGAACCCTTGTATGTTGATGGTGGGAGTGTAAAATCGTACAGATGCTGTAGAAAAGTTTGATAGTTCATTAAAAAGTTAAAGGTAGAACTATCATATGACCCAGTAATTCTACTCCTAGGTGTATATCCCAAAGAATTAAAAACAAGGACTCAGTTATTAATATGCCAAAGCTCTGAATTGTAACATTATTCAGAATAGTCAAAAGCAGAAACAATCCATATATCCAACAGATGAATCAATAAAATGAGGTACATATATATAATGAAATATTATTCAGCCATTAAAAAATGAAGTTCTGATATGTACTATACTACAGACCCTGAAAACAGTATGGTAAGTTAAATAAGCCAGATAGAAAGAACACATGTTGTATAATCGCGCTTGTGTAAAATATTTAGAACAGATGAATTAAGAGACAGCAGATTAGAGGTTACCAGGGAGTTGAGTTGGAAGGAGTGGGGAGTTATTGCTTAATGGTTACAGAATTTGTGAAGGTGAAAAAATTTGGAAATAGATAGTGGTGATGGTAGCACAATATTGTGAATGTAATTTATGCCACTAAACCATTATACTTAGAAATGGTTAAAATGGCAAATTCTCTATTATATATTTTACTGCACAAAGTATATGCCTTTATTTGTGACTTTTAAAAATATGAAGTCTAAATTGGGCAAATATATATAAAGGATTTTTTAAAACAAAAAAGTGAAGAAATTATTGGGGTCTAGGTAAACATACCTGAGATAATTACAGGCAAGTGAAACTAAAAGGACAGATATAGACTACTGTAGGGGTAGAATAAATCAGATCAAATGCTTAACTACTGTCTTGAAAATGCTACTTTATTTTTAATGGTCAAGACTAGAAACAGAATTGGAAGAATAGTTAACAGATTGTGGTATGCCAATATGCGAGAATAACTTGCAGGCATTAAAGTCACTATAAAGCCCATGTAGAAAAGCAAATACATTGACAATACAATGTTATGTGAAAGGATTAGAATGTAAAACAGTATATGACATTATTGCAACTTTGCTAAGATATGTTGTATGTGGTAGACAAAATATGAAAACAGTTGTGCTAGGATTAAAACATTTCTACTACTGTTGCTTTATTGTTAATTCAGGTTTTTAGAAAAAAGGATACGTGAAAACATTGGTTTAATACCTTGCATCTCTATTAGTAATTATCTATTGTGCAAAATAACTT
>NW_012098122.1:260527-261306 GCF_000951045.1 Mandrillus leucophaeus
ATTGACCACTAATGGACGTTCTCTATTTTTAAACATTTTTCTTTCCATCTTTCTGAAGTGATGGGAATACCTTCTCCCTAGAAAGGTCAGCCTTCAGGAAGCACATAACATTGAAATAATCTGAAAGCTCAGCATCCCTGGATGTGCAAAACTGCCAGAGCTGGGTCAGAGGGTCAAGCTGAATGGAATTACTGAAGGCAGCTATATGGCTGGAAATGCAGTCTGAAGATGAAGTGGAAAGCTAAGCTCTAACAGCTTGGTATTGAGATTTAACATTTGTACAAAGTTGTTGAGGATAAAGGCAATTGTCAAGAACAAGTAAAACTATTCAGAAGTTCATAGATTTGAGGGGGTCATTCATAGGACCAAAGGAAATCTCCATCTGAAGGAACTGTGTATTATCTGTGTCTAATATTTCCCCAAAATACCGCTAACATTTTTTCTCCAAAATTAGGGAATTAGCACTCTTACAGATGTATCATTTTTACTATTAAATGGAGTTCTTTGAAAGAACCTACTCACAGGGGGTATATATGAAATTCCCTATGTTCAGCTGAGTTCCTATTGTATCCTGTATGCAGCATTTCCATTATTTGTCCTTGGGTAATTCCCGAAGGAAGTCTGGGGCAGGTTTTCATCCTTGAGGCATCTAAACGTGCTCTATAAACTCTATTCTATATTCACCAGTTACTTATACAGTGTCATTTCTAAATGTGGAACAAAAAAGTTATTTACTGCCACTATTGGCACACAAATTCAATATGTATTAAAATATTCTT
>NW_012098122.1:262696-272473 GCF_000951045.1 Mandrillus leucophaeus
GAAGGTGAAAAAATTTGGAAATAGATAGTGGTGATGGTAGCACAATATTGTGAATGTAATTTATGCCACTAAACCATTATACTTAGAAATGGTTAAAATGGCAAATTCTCTATTATATATTTTACTGCACAAAGTATATGCCTTTATTTGTGACTTTTAAAAATATGAATTCTAAATTGGGCAAATATATATAAAGGATTTTTTAAAACAAAAAAGTGAAGAAATTATTGGGGTCTAGGTAAACATACCTGAGATAATTACAGGCAAGTGAAACTAAAAGGACAGATATAGACTACTGTAGGGGTAGAATAAATCAGATCAAATGCTTAACTACTGTCTTGAAAATGCTACTTTATTTTTAATGGTCAAGACTAGAAACAGAATTGGAAGAATAGTTAACAGATTGTGGTATGCCAATATGCGAGAATAACTTGCAGGCATTAAAGTCACTATAAAGCCCATGTAGAAAAGCAAATACATTGACAATACAATGTTATGTGAAAGGATTAGAATATAAAACAGTATATGACATTATTGCAACTTTGCTAAGATATGTTGTATGTGGTAGACAAAATATGAAAACAGTTGTGCTAGGATTAAAACATTTCTACTACTGTTGCTTTATTGTTAATTCAGGTTTTTAGAAAAAAGGATACGTGAAAACATTGGTTTAATACCTTGCATCTCTATTAGTAATTATCTATTGTGCAAAATAACTTTGGAGATTCAGGCTAGCTTCTCTTTATTCTAGAGTTGTATCCATTATATACTGTTTTGCCATGCAGATTTGTTATGTCTAAATTGGGCTATGATTAGTGATATTACAGCTAAGCCAGGGATTTAAAGAAGTTAAAAGCTAAAGAAATTCCACAATGAGTTTTGCTTGGGATCTCACTAAATATTCTTATTTAACTCCAATATTTCAAGGTTCAACATATATAACTAAGATTATATAGTTTGAAATTAGCTTAGGAATTCAGTAGTCCAAGTTCTTTTAACAAAGGAAAAAACTGAGATATACAGCCCATGTGCTGACAAAAGCCAGACAGTAGCCAAGGTTGCCTAAGTCTTAATACTCTGCTCATACTATTATGCCAGAGCAATTTCTTATCTATCCTCAAACTCTACATTACCATGTAGTATAGACACGTGCCTGCATGAGCTTGGTGCTGGAAGACATAACTTCTAAAGGGTGCTAACTTATTGTTGTTTACTTGTACTAAATTAACTGAACCCATTATCCCTTCCGACATTGAGAATTACTTCAACTTAGCAGTCGTTGGACTTCAGCACATGCTAGAAGCTTAATGTGGAAGTGCAAACGCAACCTGATTCAGATTTCTTATTCCATCCTTGTGAAAAAGCTATTCCAAATCCATAAATTCAGTGGGTCAATTTTGACCTGAAAAAGCGAAATCAGTAATGAAAACATTGCCCCCTTTTATGATTATTCAATTCTACTTGAAGCAAGAGACTGGATGGAAAAACCACCTCTTTTGGTCCATCAGTTCTCTTTTGGTCTTATTTTATTGCCTAACTATTACAGGCTGCTGAGCCACTGATCAGGCTGCTAACTAAACAATTTTCTATCCTATACTTATCCATAATGGAAAAAGAAAATAAGCAGTTTGGAAAATACATTATTTAGCATTACTCTTTCAATAGGATCTAGGATTTAGTTTATTACACAAAGAGCCAACCCAATTTCAAAATAATTACAAAGTGTTAGTAAGTAAACTCTCCAGGTAGGCACACAGAGACATGAGTTGCAGATAACACTGCATATATTGGTCAGGCCAGTAAGAGGTTTCAGTATTTTTCCCTGCATTTTTGACACCCAATTGGCTCGGAGTATGGCTCTGTGGGTCATGTGGAAACTTAGAAGTAGAATCTTTTGCCAACAGAACAAAAGCATCTTTGTTCAGAGGCTTGCTGACAATTTTAGGTGTTGAAACGCAACAGTAGAAAATGGAATTATAGAGCTGGAAAGGATTATCAAAATGTAATTCAATTCTAGACAAATCCCACATAAGACGTGATTTTCTGAACTGTTTCAGAAGACCGCCATGGAAATTACTTTAGTCATATCTTTTATTTTTCCTCTTTAAATTCTGATAAATATCTTATTAATGGACAGTGATATCTTTAAAATACCATGGTGTTCTTTCAAATCTGAGAAGGTACTTTTTTACTCTGACCAATTTGGAATGAAAACTACACTTAAGTGTAGACTTTAAATCAAAGATAATGTGAGAGAAAATTATCAAAGTGATGTGCACCTGCTTAAGGAAATCAGAATTGGTTATCAATGGCCAGTTTTAACACTTATTAAGCACCTGTTTTGCTAGTGGTGAGGAACTCAAAGACAAATAAGACATAGCCCCTATCCTTGAGAGGTTAAAAATCTAGCATGCTGTATTGCCTGGTTTATTTGACCACTCTATACTACTAATGGAAGTGCTAACATTAACAAGCGTATGTGCAAAAAGGATATATGAAAGCATTGGTTTAATACATTGCATCTCAATTAGTAATTATTATGAAAAATAACTTTGGAGTTGCAGGCTAGCTTCTCTTCTATAGTTGTATCAATTATATACTATATTATGTAGACTTGTTATGTCTAAGTTGGACTACAATTATGATTTGTTATGTCTGTTTATTTGACCACTCGGTATACTACTAATGGAAGTGCTAACATTAACAAGTGTACATACAAAAAGTACACATGAAAACATTGGTCTAATACCTTGTATCTCTATTAGTTTAATACCTTGCATCTCTATATAAAAAAGCCCTGAAATTTAAAAAAGTGTACACGCAGTATAATTCATGAGTAGATGTTAAAAGTCTGCTCCAATCCTAAACTGATAGTTTAGGCAGTGCTTCTCAGAGTGTCCCAATTTTTGGGCTTCCCATTAGTTCCTACTCAGATTCTCTGGGAATGGGCCCTGAGAATATGTATTTCCCAGTAATTATTATTATTGTTATTATTATTTTGAGATGGAGTTTTGCTCTCGTTGCCCAGGCTGGAGTGCAATGGCGTGATCTCAGCTCATTGAAACCTCTACCTCCCAGGTTCCAGTGATTCTCCTGCCTCAGTAGCTGGAATTACAGGTGGCTGCCACCATGCCCAGCTAATTTTTTATATTTTTAGAAGAGACAGCGTTTCCTCATGTTGGCCAGGCTGGTTGCGAACTCCTGACCTCAGGTGATCCACCTGCCTCTGCCTCCCAAAGTGCTGGGATTACAGGCATGAGCCACTGCACCCGGCCGCTGCCATTGTTTCCTGACTTTGCCTAGAAACGTTAGCCTTCAGAGACAAATTCTCATTCAAAGGTGAAATGATCTTCAGTTCTGAGTGATTATTTTTGCATCTGTTTTACTTTCAAACTTGTCTGAGAACGGTCAGTCTGGATGTTCAGAAACTCTTCACTTTCACAATTCAGTCATATTCTTGTCTTTCATTCAAATGTCCCCAAACATAGGCAGGTGAGCAAGTGCTGGCTAAGGCAGTTCACTGAGGAAAGGGCTAGGGGGAGAGTTCTGAAGGCCATAACCAGAATCTAAAAGAAGTTCATTCCCCTGAGGAAAATTCCCTATTAACACTGTTCCCATAATTGCTTTCACTTTTATGAGAAATGTAAACAGTCAAAAATGAAACCCCATTAATATAATGAAAATATTTCTTGCTGGAATTAATAAAACTCTCTCCTGCTGAGTTTAAAGCACCAAGTTATTGAAAAGACAAAAGTGCGACTTTCAGCTTTTGCCTGACAATTGGAACGTGGAATTCTCGTGGTATGTCTCTTATTCTTAGCTTCTGTCTACAACCAGCCTTGCCAAAACTATTTCCATGGAAACAGACATCAAATCTGAAAATATTGAAAAAGCTACCACGGGGATGATCATCTAGACTCATTTGCTATACTTTGCCAAGTAAGGTCGCGGGTGTAAAAAGGCGAACACAGGCTGGCATCCTAGTATAAAAATGACTTTGCTATCAGGGAGAAACCACAAGGGCCTCTCAGGCAACCATGTTTCTTCCTTCTATTTCCCTATCCCTCTTTTGTTTCTTTTTCCCTGCCTTCTCATTTATTCATTCGTTCCTTCACCCAATATAATCGAGTTCCTATTTATGGTTAAATATATGTACACATACTTGTTTTCTCCCATGTAGGTCAGGAACTCTGATGCATGGTTTTCAGAGAGAAACCAATAGATACTGTCTGGCATTCTATCTAGGAAGCATCTCTGTTTAAACCGATACAAACAATGGAAGGGTAAGGTTGGTGTCTTGCCATCCCTGGCATCTAACACAAAATGGCTCCATAAACATTAGGAATCCTGATGCCTGAACAGAATGGTTGGAGCTACAGTAGAACTCTTGAGGACTGGTATAGGAAATGTGTTGGAGAGTTAGAGTAGCTGAGAAACACAAAAGGAACCTCTTTTCCTTTGAGTGAAGAAGTCACAGGTGTGTGGTTGGGGAATTCAGAAGCCTGCGCCTAAGGTGGAAATAGTAGACAGAAAACCACAGTGCTTGAAGCACAACCAATAAATGAGGATCAACTCTCTTTATAACAGACAGGATTGAATATCTTCTCTGAGATGAAACAACTTTAATACATAACTGCCCTTATCAAAGACAGATGGATTAATTGGTCTATTAGAAAAAGAAAGAACACCCCTGAGTAGACAGACCTTTGATTTCTGTAACAACTGGGTTATCTCCAAAAGTTCTTTATTAAATGTATAATCTGAGTGGTTTCCTTGAATCATATGTACAGTGGGAATTAATTGCACAATGTATAAATTATGGGAATGTAGCCTGCAAATGTCACTCATATAAACCTTTATAGTTGTTCATTTGGGATTTAAAAAAGTTTGAAATATGGAAAGGAATCATGAATCCACCCCCACAGAAAATAAGGAAAGGTAGGAGAAAAATCAATTCCCATTTTTAAAGACCTTTTAAAAAGCAGAGAATGGCAAGCATTCATGATTGTTACCCTAAAGGTTCTTATTGACACATGCTAATATAAATTGAGCAAAAGGTTTTGTTCATCTTTACATGTCACCATAGCTAATGGTCCTAACTCATGAAATCAGTTATTAATAATTAAAGTTAATTTTAAAAGACAGCAGATAATTGGCTTTGAAGACATCACTTTTTAAAGTGCCACTATACTTCATGTTTCTCAGCTCCTCCTGGTTAAAACAAAAGCTATTATAGACCCTTAAACAGGGCCCTAGAATTCAAGGAAAGGTCAGAAAAATGCTGCATTCTGAAATGAGAGCCAAGGAGGATCATCATAAAATGGATGAAAATGTTCACCTACAGAAATCTTCCTAGAAGTGACTCTTCAGAAGAAAGGTTTCGAAAATGTTTCTGATTAAAAACGTGGCCCCCTGTTCATCCAGGACTCCAAAATGGCTCTCCAAAAGTAATCAAAAACAAATACCCACAGCACAACTAGAGAAAGCAGGTGCTAATTTTGGAACTGTAATAGTAATGTATGTTATAACAATTTTGATGATTGACAAGACATACTGAAAAAGATGAGTATAACAGCTAAAAAGTCTTCAGCATTCTTTCCAGGGGAGAAGACATTCTGATTTTAGAAAACCGATCTTGCTTATCTAATCACAAATATCCCTAGAGTGGAAAATGGTGATTCATCAATGTTATAGAGTTACAAAAATATCCTTTAAAGAACATCTAAGTTCATATATCTCAATCTGTTGTTTATCAAGCCATATCATAATGTCTTTTTCCCATATTCTATCTTCAAAAGTTCTGGCCTATTCTCCATTTTCACTGTTGAAATTCTGCCCATCCTTCAAGGTTCAACTCAAGCATCTCCCTCTTGACACAACCATCTCGGATCCCCAATTTTTGCGAGTTCTCTGCATTTTTATTATAATGGCAGATTCTGCTTTCTCTTAGAGTTAGCAGTTTCTCCATTCAATTGCTAGCCATTTGCTGTGTGCTTGTATTTTGATTCACATTTTTAACAAAAGTTCATGAGAATGTATCTGTCAAACCCTTTTGCTAGATGCTTTTTGTTCACTGAATCCTCACTGTGTCCCTCATATGCTTGTATAGTCCGTTGTCCACTGTGGACCCTTACTAATTTTGCATTGCCATTTAATATGACCAGCTGAGAAGATTCTTTTATCAGGAAGGTGTGTCCCTGCAAGTGAATGGATCCAGGAAAATGGGTTCCTATTACATTTATTTTAAATAAGTGAGTTTATTGTAATTTGAGTCATATAAGCCAACTTCCCAGAGTGCAGTCATCTCTGGATGAAGGGGAAAACATAGTAATCTAGACTTAAGTTGATGCCTAAACTGTGAAATGTGGGGACTCCACTAATGAGTAGCCATTATGGTGAGACCCATGAGGCCCCTAGAAGCTATATTATACCCCTTCTTATATATATTTTCCAAAAGCATCAAATTTAAAGAACAAAAAAACTGCCCTGAGATATGTGTATTACTCCATGGCAGAACTCAGATGAGAACGATTCTTGCAAGCTTCCCAAAGAAATCTCAATCTGAAACTAAAGCTCACCAGCTTGGTGGAGCAGGCGGAGTTGGGGAGAAATTCAAACTAAATCAACAGCTCAACAGCTTTTTTTTTTTTTTTTTTAAATAGACCTTACTAACTAGGCTTTTCTAATTACAACATGGTGGTATTAAGTAGACAAACAAAAGTAGTTTATTCTTATATAAAGGTTAGGCTTTTATTTAAAGTACCGTATGGGGAAAGTAATCTAAAACTTTTGAAACCAAGGGCATAAGGAAACAAAAAAATTTTTTTTTTAAAGTGCCTGCAGAGTCAGACTCCAGAAACTAATTTTTGTATGCAGGCGAACCTGGATAGGCATTTTCTATTATATAGTTTGTACTCAAGATGAAGTACATTTTCCGCTTTGCTTTCCATTCCTTGCTCTCTGAAAATTTGTGACCTAGTATGGGAATAAACTAATGATTATAATTGAATATGTGAAAAGAGAGAGAGATGGAGGGGTTTTGGAAGAATCAAAGCAGGCCAAGTACCTCCTTTATAGAGGGAAGGGGAAATGTGGAGGCTTCCTGGAAGGGGTGATACCAACATCATAGGAAAGTAGAAAAGTAGAAGGCAGCTCGGCAAGAGGATGAGAAGACTTTTCAAGTAGAAGATTAAAAAATGAAAGTGTAGGAGTGAAATGACATGAGAATGATGGGAAATTTATTGTAGCTGGAGAATAAAAGGTGAGGCAATACACGGTAAGAGATGAAATAGAGGGGGACTCCACTAATGAGTAGCCATTATGGTGAGACCCATGAGGCCCCTAGAAGCTATATTATACCCCTTCTTGTATATATTTTCCAAAAGCATCAAATTTAAAGAACAAAAAAACTGCCCTGAGATATGTGTATTACTCCATGGCAGAACTCAGATGAGAACGATTCTTGCAAGCTTCCCAGAGAAATCTCAATCTGAAACTAAAGCTCACCAGCTTGGTGGAGCAGGCGGAGTTGGGGAGAAATTCAAACTAAATCAACAGCTCAACAGCTTTTTTTTTTTTTTTTTAAATAGACCTTACTAACTAGGCTTTTCTAATTACAACATGGTGGTATTAAGTAGACAAACAAAAGTAGTTTATTCTTATATAAAGGTTAGGCTTTTATTTAAAGTACTGTATGGGGAAAGTAATCTAAAACTTTTGAAACCAAGGGCATAAGGAAACAAAAAAATTTTTTTTTTAAAGTGCCTGCAGAGTCAGACTCCAGAAACTAATTTTTGTATGCAGGCGAACCTGGATAGGCATTTTCTATTATATAGTTTGTACTCAAGATGAAGTACATTTTCCGCTTTGCTTTCCATTCCTTGCTCTCTGAAAATTTGTGACCTAGTATGGGAATAAACTAATGATTATAATTGAATATGTGAAAAGAGAGAGAGATGGAGGGGTTTTGGAAGAATCAAAGCAGGCCAAGTACCTCCTTTATAGAGGGAAGGGGAAATGTGGAGGCTTCCTGGAAGGGGTGATACCAACATCATAGGAAAGTAGAAAAGTAGAAGGCAGCTCGGCAAGAGGATGAGAAGACTTTTCAAGTAGAAGATTAAAAAATGAAAGTGTAGGAGTGAAATGACATGAGAATGATGGGAAATTTATTGTAGCTGGAGAATAAAAGGTGAGGCAATACACGGTAAGAGATGAAATAGAGGTATGGACCAGGACCTGATTTATGGGGACTTCATGCCTTTCATTTAAGGATCCGTACTTTATGGGGCAAGAGAGACACTGAAGAGTTTCAATCAGGAGAGTGATTTAGTTAAACCTGTTTCATATGGCTCACTTCACTGGCAAGATAGAGAATGAGAGCAACCATCCTGTGGACAGGGAAATGTTTGCAGTAGCACCAGAGAGAGATGATGAGGGCTGACTGGGAGGAGAAAACTGATCTAGGGAACAGTGAATAAGTTAAAAACAAAAGAACCACTCAACTGCTTGCATGTGGAGGTGAGGAAGAGGAGAGGAATTCTGTGAGTCTAATGGGCTGAGTAGATGTTGATGGCCGATGCTAAGACAGACTTCAGGAGAAGAAACAGGTAGACAATGAGTAGAGATTTTCACCTGAGAAGTCTGGGGGACTTCTGGCTACAAGTGTCCATCAAGTAGTCGGATGCAGGGGGTTGAAGCCCTAGGAAGCACTTCATGCTAGGATGCGGATTAAGCAGTTTGTCAGTGTTCTAATAGCTGAACCCATGAAAAGAAAAGGACCCAGCAGAAGCAAGAATAAAAAATGAGAAGGTAGAGAATGGGTCCCTGGAGGATATTACCTTTTAAGGAAGAGAAGAAAAGGAGTCTGCAAAAGCCACAGAGGAGGAAGATCTAGGGAGTGGGAAGGAGCTGAGGAAGTAGATAGATGTGAAGACATCAATCCACAGAATCAAAAAATTGGATTAAACAGTAACAGTAGATGATTGGGTGCATATATGTGTATGTATACACATACGATTCTGTTTTTGTAGACCAAGATAGTATCTGAGCACAGGTTTATACTACCTCACCCCTAAAATTCTGTTTAATGATACAAAAGAATAAAAACAGAATTCCCAAAAAGAAAATGTCATTTTATTAGTATTTTTTAAATGATGGAAGAATTTCTGGAAGAGAGCAGATGGGATCTGGTTTAGAGGGAAACAGAACTTGAAGAAAGGACAAAAATAAATATAAGAAACTGCAGTAAATGTTAGCAGGGTTTTGAGGAATTGGCATGAAATGCAGGATCAAAGGATATACAGAGGGATGGGTATTTAGGGGCATTCTCCAAGGGCTGAAATCTGAGGGAGCTTTGCTTGGCAGTGCTCCTCTCCTGCCTATGCTCTGTGCTGGGGAGGAACAGCATAGCTCAAGGTTAATGCAAGAGCTGTGGGTGCTGATCCAGAGAGGCAGAGAGGGATGAAGGATAACTTCATTTTTATTCTCTATAGTCCTGAGCTGTTTGATTCTGTCATGTTGAGAATGTATTTGTGTATTACCTGAATAAATTATTGACATAGAAATAGTCTTTTGGATTGAATTGGAAATGGAGAAGGCCTTGGTGATCTTGACAAGAACAATAAAAGGGAAGGAGGCTGCAGACAATGTTGCTTTAAGACATGAATGAGAGGTGACAAAATGGAAAAAGCAAGGGTAAAATCTTGAGGAAATTAACATAAATTGAAGAGAAATGGAGAATCAAATTCTTGGGAAGGACAGGAGGTAGAGACAGGAAGT